>NC_015899.1:160000-165000 GCF_029677425.1 Wolffia australiana | reverse complement strand
GGTCCACAAGAGATCAGACATTTTTTCAGAAAAAACAAGATGTTTCTTTTGTCCCTTCCAGGCGATCAGAAAATAAAGAAATGGTTGATATATTCAAGATAATTACGTATTTACAAAATACCGTCTCAATTCATCCTATTTCATCAGATCCGGGATGTGATATGGTAGTTCCGAAGGATGAACCGGATATGGACAGTTCCAATAAGATTTCATTCTTGAACAAAAATCCATTTTTGGATTTATTTCATCTATTCTATGACCGGAACAATGGGGGATACACGTTACGCCACGATTTTGAATCAGAAGAGAGATTTCAAGAAATGGCGGATCTATTCACTCTATCAATAACGGAGCCGGATCTGGTGTATCATAGGGGATTTGCCTTTTCTATTGATTCCTACGGATTGGATCAAAAAAAATTATTGAATAGGGTATTCAACTCCAGAGATGAATCGAAAAAGAAATCTTTATTGGTTCTACCTCCTCTTTTTTATGAAGAGAATGAATCTTTTTATCGAAGGATCAGAAAAAACTCGGTCCGGATCTACTGCGGGAATTATTTGGAAGATCCAAAACTCAAAATAGTGGGATTTGCTAGCAACAACATAATGGAGGCAGTCAATAAATATAGATTGATCCGAAATATGATTCAAATCCAATATAACACCTATCGGTACATAAGAAATGTCTCGAACCGATTCTTTTTAATGAATAGATCCGATCGCAACTACGAATATGGAATTCAAAAGGATCAAATAGGAAATGATACTCTGAATCATATAACTATAATGAAATATACGATCAACCAACATTTATCGAATTTGAAAAATAGTCAGAAGAACTGGTTTGATCCTCTTTTTTCTCGAATCGAGAGATCCATCAATCGGGATCCTGATGCCTATAGATACAAATGGTCCAATGGGAACAATAATTTCCAGGAACATTTGGAACATTTCGTTTCTGAACAGGGGAACCGTTTTCAAGTAGTGTTCGATCGATTACGTATTAATCAATATTCGATTGATTGGTCCAAGGCTATCGACAAACAAGATTTGTCTAAATCACTTCGTTTCTTTTTGTCCAAGGCACTTCTCTTTTTGTCTAAGTCACTTCGTTTCTTTTTGTCCAAGACACTTCCTTTTTTCTTTGTGAGTATTGGAAATATCCCCATTCATAGGTCCGAGATCCACATCTATGAATTGAAAGGTACAAACGATCAACTCTGCAATCAGTTGTTAGAATCCATAGGTATTCAAATCGTTCATTTGAATAAATTGAAACCCTTCTTATTGGATGATCATGATACTTCCCAAAGACCGAAATTCTTGATAAATGGAAGAACAATATTACCATTTTTGTTCAATAAGATACCAAAGTGGATGATTGACTCATTCCATACTAGAAATAATAGCAGAAAATCCTTTGATAACACGGATTCCTATTTCTCATCCCACGATCGAGACAATTGGCTGAATCCCGTGAAACCATTTCATAGAAGTTCATTGATATCTTCTTTTTATAAAGCAAATCGACTTCGATTCTTGAATAATCCACATCACTTCTGGTTCTATTGTAACAAAGGATTCCCCTTTTATGTGGAAAAGGCCTGTATCAATAATTATGATCTTACGTATGGACAATTCCTCAATATCTTGTTCATTCGCAACAAAATATTTTCTTTGTGCGTCGGTAAAAAAAAACCTATTTTTTTGGAGAGAGAGGCTATTTTACCAATAGATTCACAGGTCTCTGACATATTCATATCTAACGAATTTCCAAAAAGTGGTAACGAAACATATAACTTGTACAAATCTTTCCATTTTCCAATTCGACCCGATCCATTCGTTCGTAGAGCTATTTACTCGATCGCAGACATTTCTGCAACACCTCTAACAGAGGAACAAATAGTCAATTTTGAAAGAACTTCTTGTCAGCCTTTTTCAGATATGAATCTATCTGATTCAGAAGGGAAGAACTCGCATCAGTATCTCAGTTTCAATTCAAACATGGGTTTGATTCACACTCCATGTTCTGAGAAATATTTACCATCCGGAAAGAGGAAAAAACAGAGTCTTTGTCTAAAGAAATGCGTTGAGAAACAGCAGATGTATAGAACCTTTGAACGAGATAGTGCTCTTTCAAATCTCTCAAAATGGAATCTGTTCCAAACATATATGCCATGGTTCCTTACTTCGACAGGGTGCAAATATCTAAATTTTACCCTTTTAGATGCTTTTTCAGACTCATTGCCGATACTAAGTAGCAGTCAAAAATTTGTATCCATTTTTCATGATATTATGCATGGATCAGATATATCATGGCCAATTCGTCAGAAAAAATGGTGGGCGATTCTTTCACAATGGACTCCGATAAGTGAGATTTCGAGTAAGTGTTTACAGAATCTTCTTCTGTCCGAAGAAACGATTCATCGAAATAATGAGTCACCCGTTCCATTGATATGGACACATCTGAGATCAACAAATGCTCGGGAGTTCCTTTATTCAATCCTTTTCTTTCTTCTTGTTGCTGGATATCTCGTTCGTATACATCTTCTCTTTGTTTCCCGAGCCTCTAGTGAGTTACAGACAGAGTTAGAAAAGATCAAATCTTTGATGATTCCATCATACATGATTGAGTTGCGAAAACTTCTGGATAGGTATCCTACATCGGAACTGAATTCCTTCTGGTTAAAGAATCTGTTTCTAGTTGCTCTGGAACAATTAAGAGATTCTTTGGAAGAAATACGGGGTTCTGCTTCTGACAGCAACATGCTATTGGGTGGTGGTCCCGCTTATGGGGTCAAATCCATACGTTCTAAGAATAAATATTTGACTATCAATCTCATCGATCTCATAAGTATCATACCAAATCCCGTCAATCGAATAACTTTTTCGAGAAATACGAGACATCTAAGTCGTACAAGTAAAGAAATCTATGCATTGATAAGAAAAAGAAAAAACGTGAACGGTGATTGGATTGATGATAAAATAGAATCCTGGGTCGCGAACAGTGATTCGATTGATGATGACGAAAGAGAATTCTTGGTTCAGTTCTCCACCTTAACGACAGAAAAAAGAATTGATCAAATTCTATTGAGTCTGACTCATAGTGATCATTTATCAAAGAATGACTCTGGTTATCAAATGATTGAACAACCGGGATCAATTTACTTACGATACTTAGTTGACATTCATAAAAAGTCTCTAATGAATTATGAGTTCAATAGATCCTGTTTAGCAGAAAGACGGATATTCCTTGCTCATTATCAGACAATCACTTATTCACAAACCTCGTGTGGGGCTAATAGTTTTCATTTCCCATCTCATGGAAAACCCTTTTCGCTCCGCTTAGCCCTATCTCCTTCTAGGGGTATTTTAGTGATAGGTTCTATAGGAACTGGACGATCATATTTGGTCAAATACCTAGCTACAAACTCTTATGTTCCTTTCATTACGGTATTTCCGAACAAGTTCCTGGATGACAAGCCTAAAGGTTATCTTATTGATGATATCGATATTGATGATAGTGACGATATTGATAATGACCTTGAGACGGAGCTGCTAACTATGACGAATGTGCTAACTATGTATATGACGTCGAAAATAGACCGATTTGATATCACCCCTCAATTCGAATTAGCCAAAGCAATGTCTCCTTGCATAATATGGATTCCAAACATTCATGATCTGTATGTGAATGAGTCGAATTACTTATCCCTCGGTTTATTAGTGAACTATCTCTCCAGGGACTGTGAAAGAAGTTCCACTAGAAATATTCTTGTTATTGCTTCGACTCATATTCCCCAAAAAGTGGATCCCGCTCTAATAGCTCCGAATAAATCAAATACATGCATTAAGATACGAAGGCTTCTTATTCCACAACAACGAAAGCACTTTTTCATTCTTTCATATACTAGGGGATTTCACTTGGAAAAGAAAATGTTCCATACTAACGGATTCGGGTCCATAACCGTGGGTTCCAATGCACGAGATCTTGTAGCACTTATCAACGAGGCCCTATCAATTAGTATTACACAGAAGAAATCAATTATAGAAACTAATACAATTAGATCAGCTCTTCATAGACAAACTTGGGATTTGCGATCCCAGGTCAGATCGGTTCAGGATCATGGGATCCTTTTCTATCAGATAGGAAGGGCTGTTGCACAAAATGTACTTCTAAGTAATTGCCCCATAGATCCTATATCTATCTATATGAAGAAGAAATCATGTAAGGAAAGGGATTCTTATTTGTACAAATGGTACTTCGAACTTGGAACGAGCATAAAGAAATTAACGATACTTCTTTATCTTTTGAGTTGTTCTGCCGGATCGGTCGCTCAAGATCTTTGGTCTCCATCCGGACCCGATGAAAAAAATGGGATTACTTCGTTTGGATTTGTTGAGAATGATTCTGATCTAGTTCATGGCCTTTTAGAAGTAGAAGGCGCTCTGGTGGGATTCTCACGGAAAGAAAAAGATTGCAGTCAGTTTGATAATAATCGAGTGACATTGCTTCTTCGGTCCGAACCAAGGAATCCGTTAGATATGATGCAAAATGGATCTTGTTCTATCGTTGATCAGAGATTTCTATATGAAAAATACGAATCGGAGTTTGAAGAAGGGGAAGGAGCCCTCGACCCGCAACAGATAGAGGAAGATTTATTAAATCACATAGTTTGGGCTCCTAGAATATGGCGCCCTTGTGGCAATCTATTTGATTGTATCGAAAGGACCAATGAATTGGGATTTCCATATTGGGCCAGGTCATTTCGGGGCAAACGGATCATTTTTCATAAAGAGAATGAGCTTCAACAGAAGGATTCGGAGTTCTTGCAGAGTGGAACCATGCAGTACCAGACACGAGATAGATCTTCCAAAGAACAAGGCTTTTTTCGAATAAGCCAATTCATTTGGGACCCTGCGGATCCATTCTTTTTCCTATTCAAAGATCAGCCCTTTGTCTCTGTGTTTTCACGTCGAGAATTCTTTGCAGATGAA
>NC_015899.1:117500-142500 GCF_029677425.1 Wolffia australiana | reverse complement strand
ACTAAACAGGACGAAGAGGGATCCACCGAAGAAAACCTTTATTTTGGTTCCGAAGAAAAAGAAGATCTTTACAAAATAAATGAAACGAACAAAATCCCAGTGAATGGAAAAGAAAAAACAAAGGATGAATTCTACTTTAAAGAGACATACTATAAGGATAGCCCAGTTTACGAAGACTCTTATCTTGATAGGTATCAAGAAGAAGAACTTTGGGAATTAGAAAGTAAAGAAGATCAAAATCTTTTTTGGTTTGAAAAACCGCTTGTCACTTTTCTTTTCGACTGTAAACGATGGAATCGTCCATTTCGATATATAAAAAATGATCGATTTGAAAATCCTGTACGAAATGAAATGTCACAATATTTTTTTTTTTTTACATGTCCAAGTGATGGAAAACAAAGAATATCTTTTACATATCCACCGAGTTTATCCACTTTTTCAGAAATGATAGAACGAAAGATATCTTTGTACACGACCGAAAAACTATCCCACGAGGATAATTATTGGGTTTATACTAATGAACAAAAAAAGCACACCTTGAGCAATGAATTAATAAATCGAATAAAAACTCTAGAAAAAAAAACAGGATCCCTTGTTCTAGATGTGCTCGAGAAAAGAATCAGATTATGCAATGATGAAAATGAAAAGGAATGCTTGCCTAAAGTGTACGATCCTTTTTTGAACGGACCATATCGCGGAAAAATCACAAAATTATATTCACGTTCAATCAGGGATGATTTAATAACTTCTACAGATGCAGAGGATTCCATAGAAATAGTCTGGATAAATAAAATTCACGGTCTACTTCCTAATGATTCCCCCCCAAAAGAATTTGAATATCAAAAGAATCTCGTTGATGGAGAATTTTTCTCGACAAATAGTGGTCATTCCTTAACCTCAATTGGCGAAGTCCCCTTGGAATACCCCCCCAGTCTTAATTTGAAAAAATTGTCTTTATTGGCAGAAGAAAAAAGAATTGATTCAGAAAAGCAAGCAAAATGTTTGCAATTGATATTCGATGTAGTTACAACTGATTACAATGATCAAACAATTAGAAATAAAAATAATCAATTGATTTTTCCTGGAATAGAAGAAATCAGAAAAGAGGTTCCTCGATGGTCATACAAATTAACAGATGATTTTGAAGAACAAGAGGAAGAAAATGAAGAAGAATCAATGGAAGATCATGAAATTCGTTCAAGAAAAGCCAAACGTGTTGTAATTTATACTGATAAAGAGGAAACTACCAACGCTATTAGTAATACTAGTGATAGTGATCAAGCGGAAGAGGTGTCTTTGATACGTTACTCACAACAATCGGATTTTCGTCGGGATCTAATCAAAGGATCCATGCGTGCTCAAAGACGTAAAACAGTTACTTGGGAAATGTTTCAAGCAAATGTGCATTCGCCACTTTTTTTGGATCAAATAGACAAAACATTCTTTTTATCTTTTGATATCTCCGAAATGATGAATCTCGTTTTTAGGGGTTGGGTGGGTAGAGACTCGGAATTTGAAATTTCCGATTCTGAGGAGGAAGAGACAAAAGAAAGAGAGAAAAACAAGGAAAAGAAAGAGGAAAATGAACGTATAACAATATCAGAAACTTGGGATAGCATTATATTTGCTCAAGCAATAAGGGGTTCGATGTTAGTAACCCAATCGATTCTTAGAAAATACATTGTATTGCCTTCATTGATAATAGCTAAAAATGTTGGCCGTATGTTATTATTCCAATTCCCTGAGTGGTACGAGGATTTGAAAGATTGGAATAGAGAAATGCATGTTAAATGCACTTATAATGGTGTTCAATTATCAGAAACAGAATTTCCAAAAGATTGGTTAACGGATGGTATTCAGATAAAAATTCTATTTCCTTTCCGTCTAAAACCTTGGCGAAAATCTAAAGTACGATCCCATCATATAGATACAATGAAAAAAAAAGGAAAAAAAGACAATTTTTGTTTTTTAACAGTATGGGGAAGAGAAGCGGAACTCCCCTTCGGTTCTCCTCGAAAACAACCTTCTTTTTTTCAACCTATTTGGAAAGAGCTAAAAAACAAAATTCTAAAACTGGAAAAAACATTTTCTCTTTCTCTAGTTCTAAGAGTTTCTAAAAAAACGAGAAAAGGGTTTTTAAAGATTTCAAAAGAAAAAACAAGATGGGTTAACAAAATAGTTCTAGTTATAAAACGAATAATGAAAGAACTTGAAAAAATAATAAACCCAATTTTCTTATTTGGATTCGGGAAAGTAAAAGTATATGAATCGAACGAAAATAGAAAAGATTCTATAATCAGTAATAAGACTACCGACGAATCAACCATTCGAATTCGATCCACGAATTGGACAAAACATTCACTTATAGAGAAAAAAATAAAGGATCTTGCTGATAGGACAACCACAATCAGAAATCAAATAGAACAAATCACAAAAGACAAGAAAAAAATAGTTGTAACTCCGGGTATAAGTATTAGCCCTAATAAGACAAATTGTGCTGATAAAAATTCAGAATTGCAAAAACATATTTGGCAAATATTCAAAAGAAAAAGTACCCGATTAATACGCAAATTCTACTACTTTATCAAATATTTCATTGAAAGAATATACAGCGATATCCTTCTATGTACCATTAACAGTCTTAGGACCAATGCACAGCTTTTCCTTGAATCAACAAAAAAAATGATCAATAAATTCTTTTACCACGATGAAACAAATCAAGAAGGGATTGATCAAACAAATCAAAATACAATTCACTTTATTTCGACGATGCAAAAGGCGCTTTCTAATATTAGTAATAAGAATTCAACTATTTATTGTGACTTATCCTCTTTGTCACAAGCATATGTATTTTACACATTGTCACAAGTTCAAGTTAATAACAAGTATTACTTGAGATCTGTATTTCAATATCACGGGACCCATCTTTTTCTTAAAGATAGAATCAAGGATTATTATGGGACACGAGGACTATTTGATTACAAACCAAAGCATAAGAAAGTTGATAAGTCTGGAATGAATGAATGGAAAAACTGGTTAAAGAGTCATTATCAATACAATTTATCTCAAACTCAATGGTCTCGATTAGTACCACAAAAATGGAGAAATAGAGTCAATCAACGTTGTACAATTCAAAAAAAAGACTCAATAATATTGGATTCATATAAAAAAAACCAATTAATTCATTACGTGAAACAAAATTATTACGGAATAGACTCATGGACAGGACAAAAAGAAAAATTAAAAAAAAACTACAAATATGATCTTCTAGCACATAAATATATGAATTATGAGGATGGAGGGGACTCATATATTTATGCATCGCCATTACAAGTAAACAGAGACCCAAAAATTCCATATAATTTCAATACACAGAAAACACAGAAACCCGAATCATTTTATGCACTAGTAGGTATAGATATTAGTGATTATCTAGGAGAAGAATCTAGTCTATATGGAGAAAAAAATTTGGATAGAAAATATTTTGATTGTAGAATTCTCCGGTTTTGTTTTAGAAAAAATAGCGATATTGATACCTGGACTAATATGCATATTGGTACCAAGATTAATAAAAATACTAAAGCTGGAACTCATAATTATCCAAAAATTTATAATAAAGATATTTATCCTCTCACGATTCATCAAAAAACAAAACCATCCAATAAAAGAAAAAAACTTTTTGATTGGATGGGAATGAATAAAGAAAGGCTATATCGTCCCATATCAAATCTGGAATCTTGGTTCTTCCCAGAATTTGGACTACTTTATGATGCATATAAGCTTAAACCATGGATTATACCAATCCAATTTCTTCTTTTAAACATTCATAGAAATACCAAAATTAGTCCAAATAAAAACATCAACGGAAATGATCTTAATCTACGATCTAATAAAAAAGAATATCTTGAATTAGAGAATCAGAACCAACAAGAAAAAAAACAAATGCTAAGCCAAAGAGATCTTGGATCAGATACACAACAAGATATACAAAAACAAAAGAAAAAAGAAGATGTTGAAAAAAATTACACAGAATCAACCATTAAAAAACGTAGAAAGAAAAAACAATTAAAGAGCAAGAAGGAAGCAGAACTAGATTTTTTCCTGAAAAAATATTTCCTTTTTCAATTAAGATGGGATGATTCTTTGAATCAAAGAATGATCAACAATATCAAGGTATATTGTCTACTACTTAGACTGATAAATCTAAAGGAAATTGCTATATCCTCAATTCAAAGAGGAGAGATGCGTCTAGATGTAATGTTGATTCAAAAGGATCTATCTCTTACAGAATTGATAAAAAGGGGAATATTTATTATTGAACCGGTTCGTCTCTCTATAAAATGGGATGAAGAATTTCTTATATATCAAACCATAGGTATTTCATTGGTCAATAAGAGTAAACAACAATCTGAAACTGATAGAAGATATATAAAAAAATATCTTGATGAGAATCCTTTTGAGAAATCTATTTCACGACATAGCACTATGCTTGTGAGTGAAGATAAAAAAAATTCTTATGATTTATTTGTTCCTGAAAATATTCTATCTACTAGACGTCGTAGAGAGTTGAGAATTCTAATTTGTTTGAATTCCTGGAAGGGGAATGTTGTAGACGTAGATAGAAATCTAATCTTTTTCAATGAAAACGACATAAGGAACTGTGGACAGTTTTTGAAAAAGGACAAGCATTTTAATACAGATCCAAATAAAAACAAATTAATGAAATTAAAATTGTTTCTTTGGCCCAATTATCGATTAGAAGATTTAGCTTGTATGAATCGGTATTGGTTTGATACCCATAATGGTAGTCGTTTCAGTATGTCAAGAATACAGATGTATCCACAATTCAGAATTTATTGATGGTATATTTTATATACTATATAAAGATATAATATAGTGTAGTGTGTAGTGTGTGAGTGAGATATTCAATATACAAAGGCCGAAAGATATACACATATGTTATGTTACATTATGATACATGATACTGAATTTAATGGCTTATCAACTGAATCTAGAAATGAATCGGCAAAATCCTCTTAGGTACAATACAAAGAAATCATTCTCTTTGTTGAGTGCAGAATGTATTATACCTTTCTATCCAATCAAATTAATAAATAAAAAAAATTCAATCAAACAAATTTGATTTGGATAGAAAAAATCGTATATATAGAGTAAGAGGAAACCTTTTTTGTATATACCAGAAAATGACTGACATTATTTTTTCTGATCAGTAAAATAAAAAAAAAAAAAAAAGGGAAAACTCTTTTTTTATGGGCAAAAATTCATTTATCTCAATTATTTCGCAAGAACAAGAAGAAAAAGAAGAAAACAAAGGGTCTGTCGAATTTCAAGTAGTCAGTTTCACCAATAAGATACGAAGACTTACTTCCCATTTGGAGTTGCATAAAAAAGATTTTTCATCTCAGAGGGGTTTACGAATAATCCTGGGAAAACGTCAACGGTTGCTGGCGTATTTGTCAAAGAAAAATAGAATACGTTATAAGAATTTAATTGGTCAGTTGGATATTCGGGAACCAAAAACTCGTTAAGTTAATGCCAAGATTCGTTTGAATTTTGATTTTGACAAACCTCCTTTTATTATCGAAAGTTAACTCAAATTGCTGAAGCTGAAATTGCTTTTTGTATTTTAGTTCATTGAAAAAATATGTATATGTGATGAATTTTGAGTTTTTTTGTAGATTTAGATTTAGATAAGCGAGAAATAGAGATATGGATTCGGGGAAAAAAGATATGGCTATGAGTGGACCAACTAGAAGAAACGATCTTATGATAGTCAATATGGGTCCTCAGCACCCATCGATGCATGGTGTTCTTCGATTAATCGTTACTTTAGATGGGGAAGATGTTATTGACTGTGAACCTATACTAGGTTATTTACACAGAGGCATGGAAAAAATTGCAGAAAACCGAACAATTGTGCAATATTTACCTTATGTAACGCGTTGGGATTATCTAGCAACTATGTTTACAGAAGCAATAACTGTAAATGCTCCCGAACAATTAGGAAATATTCAAGTACCTCAAAGAGCCAGCTATATAAGAGTCATTATGTTAGAGTTAAGTCGTATAGCTTCTCACTTGTTATGGCTTGGCCCTTTTATGGCAGATATTGGTGCACAGACTCCCTTTTTCTATATTTTTAGAGAGAGAGAATTAATATATGATCTATTTGAAGCTGCTACAGGTATGCGAATGATGCATAATTATTTTCGTATTGGAGGAGTAGCTGCTGATTTACCTTATGGTTGGATAGATAAATGTTTAGATTTTTGTGATTATTTTTTAACAGGAATTGACGAATATGAAAAACTTATTACACGAAATCCCATTTTTTTGGAACGAGTGGAAGGCGTAGGTATTATTAGTGGAGAAGAAGCAATAAATTGGGGTTTGTCAGGACCCATGTTACGAGGTTCCGGAGTCTCCTGGGATCTCCGTAAAGTTGACCAATATGAATGTTATAATGAATTTGATTGGGAAGTCCAATGGCAAAAAGAAGGAGATTCTTTAGCTCGTTATTTAGTACGAATGAGTGAAATGAGGGAATCGATAAAAATTATTCAACAGGCTTTAGAAGGAATTCCAGGCGGACCTTATGAAAATTTAGAAGTCCGACGTTTTGATAGAACAAAGGATTCCGAATGGAATGATTTTGAATATAGATTCATTAGTAAAAAACCTTCGCCCAATTTTGAATTGTCAAAACAAGAACTTTATGTAAGAGTAGAAGCTCCAAAAGGAGAATTGGGCATTTTTCTGATAGGCGATCAGAACGTTTTCCCTTGGAGATGGAAAATTCGTCCTCCAGGTTTTATCAATTTACAAATTTTGCCTCAGCTAGTTAAAAAGATGAAATTGGCTGATATCATGACGATACTAGGTAGTATAGATATTATTATGGGAGAAGTTGATCGTTGAAATGATAATTGATATAAGAGAAGTGCAAACTATCAATTCTTTTTCTGTATCAGAATTTTTAAAAGAAATTTATGAACTTATATGGCTCTTTGTCCCTATTTTTGTTCTGATAGTAGGGATTGTAATAGGTGTTCTAGTAATTGTATGGTTAGAAAGAGAAATCTCTGCGGCGATACAACAGCGTATTGGACCTGAATATGCGGGGCCGTTAGGACTTCTTCAAGCTTTAGCAGACGGAACCAAACTGCTTTTTAAAGAGGATGTTCTTCCATCTAGAGGGGATAGACGTTTATTCAGTGCCGGGCCTGCAATAGCAGTCGTAGCCATTTTACTAAGTTATTTAGTAATTCCCTTTGGATCTCACCTAATTTTAGCCGATCTGAGTATAGGTGTTTTTTTATGGATCGCCATTTCGAGTATTGCTCCTATTGCGCTTCTTATGTCAGGATATGGATCAAATAATAAATATTCTTTTTTAGGTGGTCTACGAGCTGCTGCTCAATCAATTAGTTATGAAATACCATTAACTCTATGTGTCTTATCAATCTCTCTACGTGTGATTCGTAAAATAGGAACTTTTTATTGATTTGATTGAAAGGTTTAATTAAATTTTTCTTTTTCTTACGAATTAAAATAAAGTTCACTGAGTTAAACTAGATAGTCATATGAGTCAAATAAAACAGCTTTTGAATTCGCAGTAATAAAAAAATTCTCATTCCCTATGTACAAGAGGAAAATACAAAAGGTAGTGTAAATAGTTTATCCCAAGATTTAGAGTTGTTTTCAGGTCTTGTCTTGAAGCGGATACAGAAGATCTACCATATAGCCTTGTATACAATATCGGAGATCAATCAAAAATGAGTGGACAGGTAGGAACACCAAGATACACAAAAGATTAGTAATAGAGATTATGTAGGATTTCAAAACAAAAGAGATATTTATACATAAAATGAATCAAAAAGGACTTTAAGTTGGTAGAAATTTTAAAGTAGTACTTCCTTAAGATTCCGATCTAGAGTATGCTCCTATTCACTGATTAAAGAAATGACTATCAAGAACGAATTAATTCTCTTTTTTTTTTATTTTATAGCACCCCCTTTTTTTAGAAGCCAGAACAGGAACAAAAGAAATAAAAAAGAATACCCATTTTGTATCTAATTATTTGTTTTTTGTAATAAAAAAAGATAGGTCGAACTGTCTAGTGACAAAAAAAATAAGTATTTTATTAAAATTGCAATAATAAATTATTACTGAAGAGAGAAATTTTTTAATTTTAAGAGAATGAGATCAATTCCGAAGTGCTTATTCAAGCAAATAGAATTCCCTCGGTCCAATTTTGTGCTGTAAATGAATCTTTATTATATTTATTTATTACCCAGTAGAGAATATATTTTAATACTGCAAAAATATTATGACCGTAGAGGAGCCGTATGAAATGAAAGTTTCATGTACGGTTCTGGAATAGCGATGAAAACAGTGATGTTATCGTCGACTATAATTATCTAACAGTTTAAGTACAGTTGATATAGTTGAAGCACAGTCAAAATATGGCTTTTGGGGTTGGAATTTGTGGCGTCAACCAATAGGGTTTATAGTTTTTTTAATATCTTCTCTGGCAGAATGTGAGAGATTACCTTTTGATTTACCAGAAGCAGAAGAAGAATTAGTAGCAGGTTATCAAACTGAATATTCAGGCATAAAATATGGTTTGTTTTATGTTGCTTCTTACCTAAATTTATTAGTTTCTGCATTATTTGTAACAGTTCTTTACTTAGGTGGATGGAATTTCTCGCTTCCGTCGATAGTTTTTCCTGAATTTTTTCTAATGAATAAAATTTTTGCAATAACAATTGGTATTTTTATCACATTAGCTAAAGCCTTTTTGTTCCTCTTTATTTCTATCGCAACAAGATGGACTTTACCGAGGCTGAGAATGGACCAACTATTAAATCTTGGATGGAAATTTCTTTTACCTATTTCTCTTGGGAATCTATTATTGACAACTTCTTACCAACTTGTTTCACTCTAATTTAAGTAAATATTAGACTAAGATAACCCTTTTTTAGATTACTAACCTCCATCAAACAAGACAAGAGAAAAAAATATTAACTTTAAATTTCATGGATATTTACGATATGTTTCCTATGGTGACTGGATTCATGAATTATGGCCAACAAACAGTACGAGCTGCAAGGTATATCGGTCAAGGTTTTATGATTACCTTATCTCATACAAATCGGTTACCTGTAACTATTCAATATCCTTATGAAAAATCAATCACCTCAGAGCGTTTCCGAGGTCGAATACATTTCGAATTCGATAAATGTATCGCTTGTGAAGTCTGTGTTCGTGTATGTCCTATAAATCTACCTGTTGTAGATTGGAAATTGGAAACAAATATTAAAAAGAAACAATTGCTTAATTATAGTATTGATTTCGGGGTATGTATATTTTGTGGGAATTGTGTTGAGTATTGTCCAACAAACTGTTTATCGATGACTGAGGAATATGAACTTTCTGCTTATGATCGCCACGAATTGAATTATAATCAAATTGCATTGGGTCGTTTACCAATATCTATAATGGGAGATTACTCCATTCAACCTATTATGAATTCAATGCCAATTAACAAAATAGACAAGGATAATCCTCTTGATTGAGGGACGATTAAACCTGAATACGATTTTTTTTGCTATTTCATATTTGAGATATTTTACAGAGATTTTAGTATATATATATTAAAAATTTCATAGAGATAGTTTTTATATATAAATAAATAACTTTTATATCTAAATAAATAACAAAAAAATGACAATAAAATTGAATAATATAAATTTAATTGAAAAAAACTAATAGACAAAAAAAGATTTTCATATATACACACAATCCACAATTAATACTGGATTAAGATTTAATCCAATTGTAACATATACAGAACAAAAAAAGAATAACTTTTTTCCTGGATTATTCGAAAAGGTCATAAAGAATTTCAACTTATATATCTATCTATTTTATACATTATACATAATGGATTTAACTGGACCAATACATGATATTCTTGTAGTATTTCTCGGATTAGTTCTTATATTAGGGGGTCTCGGAGTAGTTTTATTTACCAATACAATTTATTCTGCCTTTTCTTTGGGATTGGTTCTTATTTGCGTATCTCTATTCTATATTTTATTGAACTCCTATTTTGTAGCTGCTGCACAGCTGCTTATTTATGTGGGGGCTATAAATGTGTTAATCTTATTTGCTGTAATGTTTATGAAAGGCTCAGAATATTCCAATGATTTACGTCTTTGGACTGTGGGAGATGGGGTTACTGCCCTGGTTTGTACCTGTATTCTTTTTTTACTAATTAATACTATTTCAGATACATCATGGTACGGGATTCTTTGGACTACAAAATCAAACCACATTATAGAACAGGACCTTATAAGTAATGTTCAACAGATTGGAATTCATTTATCAACAGATTTTTTTCTTCCATTTGAACTAATTTCTATAATTCTTTTAGTTGCCTTAATAGGTGCAATTACTATGGCTCGTCAAAATTAGTAATATTAGATATTCGTCTTCTTTTATGCTAAATTTGATTTTAAGAGTCTTATATATGATCAAATTTATCATATCATATATTTTATAAATATGATATTTAACTAACTACTATTTCATTTTATTTTTGATTTTATTTTTTTTTTTTGTAAATACTTTAGTTTTTTTGTAGATTTTGTCCTGAAATTAAATTGTTACTCGATGAAATTTTCCATTCTATAAAAAATTTTAACCAGTTGAATTCTTTGTTGAAATCAATTGAGATTCAGAAGGAGTTAGTCAATGATGGTTGAGCATGTACTTTTTTTGAGTGCATATTTGTTTTCTCTTGGTATTTATGGATTGATAACAAGTCGAAACATGGTTAGAGCACTTATGTGTCTTGAGCTGATACTAAATTCCGTTAATATCAATCTTGTCACATTTTCGGATTTATTTGATAGTCGACAATTAAAAGGAGATATTTTCTCCATTTTTGTTATAGCTATTGCAGCGGCTGAAGCAGCTATTGGTCTAGCTATTGTCTCATCGATCTATCGTAACAGAAACTCAACACGTATTAATCAATCCAATTTGTTGAATAAATAGTCTTATCTTGTAATGGTATACTAGACCTAAATTGTCATCACTAATTGTCGAAATACATACTAATTCTATTTCTATCTAGTCATTTTTTATACAAAATAGACACACTTATTACTTAATTATACACTTTTCACTCATTACAGAAATATATCTTCAATAAACAGAAAAAGACCTTATAAACTCCAAAAAAATCCAATTAAAAATCTATTAATTTATTATATACTTTTTAGATAAATCGATAAAGTAGAAGGTATAAATTTCTTTTAACTCTAGTTCTAATATAATGTCTAATTCATGTATAATTATACGTTGGTAATATGAATAATAAGAAAATTAAATTAGATCTAAGATGACAAAAAAGACTGGCTAATATAGTAACTAGACATAATAGAGTAAACTGACAAAAATAATATAATAAATAAAAACTAATAAAAAAGAATAAGTACAGTACAATAGAAGTAAATGAAAAATTCAATGAAATGAATACTAGATAGTGCTTAATTAGGACTAACAAATCTCACTAACACTTATTCTAACATCCATATTCTTGGTTATCATTTTATTTTAATTAGTTCATATTAGTATGTAAAATAGATGTATGATTTGCATTATTCTGTTTGCTCAAAAATAAATCAAAGTCTCTTGGACCTTTTCTTATGAACAGATCCAGAAGTATATGAATTAGAAAAAAATTCTGGTAAACCACTGATTCGTCTGGTGTCTACAATGTATTTATTTACTGTTGATTTTGTCAGAACCAGATCGAAATTTTTTATGTTCAAAACGGGAGCTTATAGATCCAATGTCACATTCAGTCAAAATTTATGATACGTGTATAGGATGTACTCAATGTGTCCGTGCCTGCCCTACAGATGTTTTGGAAATGATACCTTGGGATGGCTGTAAATCTAAGCAAATTGCTTCCGCTCCAAGAACTGAAGACTGTGTAGGTTGTAAGAGATGTGAATCCGCTTGTCCAACAGATTTTTTGAGTGTCCGGGTTTATTTAGGAAGTGAGACAACTCGGAGTATGGCACTAGCTTACTAATACGTTAGAACAAAAAAAATCCACTTCAATCATTTGATTCCTCTTTACTTACTGACAAAAACCCGTACTCAATAAAATCAAATTATTGAGTACGGGTTTTTCTGTTCTGGTCAAAGCGTATCTTGTCTTTACCACGAGTTATTTTCCTTGGTTAACACTAATTGTTGTTTTTCCTATATTTGCGGGCTGTTTCATTTTTCTTCTCCCGCATAGAGGAAATAAGGTAGTTCGTTGGTATACCATGTGTATATGTTTATTAGAACTCCTTATAATGACCTATGTATTCTGTTATCATTTTCAATTGGACGATCCATTAATCCAAATTGAAGATGATTTTAAATGGATAAATGTTTTTGATTTTCATTGGAGACTCGGAATTGATGGACTTTCGATAGGACCTATTTTACTTACAGGATTTATCACTACTTTAGCTACTTTAGCGGCTTGGCCAGTCACTCGAGATTCCAGATTGTTTCATTTCCTGATGTTAGCAATGTATAGCGGTCAAATAGGATCATTTGCTTCCCGAGACCTTTTACTTTTTTTTATGATGTGGGAGTTAGAATTAATTCCAGTTTATTTACTTTTATGCATGTGGGGGGGGAAAAAACGTCTGTATTCAGCTACAAAGTTTATTTTATATACTGCTGGGGGTTCTATTTTTCTTTTAATAGGAGTTTTAGGTATGGGTTTATATGGCTCCAATGAACCCACTTTAAATTTTGAAACATTAGCTAATCAATCATATCCCCTAGCATTAGAAATACTCTTATATTTTGGGTTCCTTATTGCTTTTGCTGTCAAATTACCAATAATACCCCTACATACATGGTTACCTGATACACATGGGGAAGCACATTACAGTACATGTATGCTTCTAGCCGGAATCTTATTAAAAATGGGAGCATATGGCTTGATTCGTATTAATATGGAATTCTTATCCCATGCTCATTCTCTATTTTCACCATGGTTGGTAATTGTCGGAACTATACAAATAATTTATGCGGCTTTAACCTCTTTCGGTCAACGAAATTTAAAAAAGAGAATAGCCTATTCTTCCGTATCTCACATGGGGTTCATAATTATAGGTATTGGTTCGTTAACCAACACAGGGCTTAACGGAGCTATTTTACAATTACTCTCCCATGGATTTATTGGTGCTGCCCTTTTTTTCTTGGGGGGAACAAGTTGTGACAGAATACGACTTGTTTATCTTGACGAAATGGGAGGAATTTCTATCCCAATGCCAAAAATTTTTACTATGTTTAGTAGTTTCTCAATGGCTTCTCTTGCATTGCCCGGAATGAGTGGTTTTGTTGCGGAATTAATAGTATTTTTGGGAATAATTAGTAGTCAAAAATATCTTTTAATGACAAAAATACTAATTACTTTTGTTATGGCAATTGGAATCATATTAACTCCTATTTATTTATTATCTATGTTACGGCAGATGTTCTATGGATACAAATTATTCAATCTTTCAAACTCTATTTTTGTAGACTCTGGCCCACGAGAACTCTTTGTTTCAATCTGTGTATTTCTACCCGTACTAGCGATTGGTCTCTATCCTGATTTAGTAATTTCCTTATCTGTTGATAAGGTGCAAGAAATTGTATCCAATTATTACTATCGATAGTTTTCAGGACTAAAATAAAAAAAGGGCAAAGTCATTCTCATCTCAGAAGTTAATTAGAATTGATTGTAATAGCATTATTACATTACACATTTTTTTGAGAACCTTTAGAGTAAAAAAAGGTTCTCAAAAAAAAAAATGACACAAAAAGAAGTTATTTGGTTGTGGACGAATTTTTTTTGATTAAATTTCAATTCACAGCTAACTTAATATGAATGAACCATAACTATGTAGTCCGATTCCTAATAAATTAACCCCAAAATAGCATATCCAAATTATAAAAAATCCTATGGAAGCAACTATTGCGGAATTCGTACCTTGCCAATTTTTGGTTGTTCTAGTGTGTGAATAAATCGCGTATATTGTCCAAGTAATAAATGCCCAAGTTTCTTTAGGGTCCCAATTCCAATAAGATCCCCATGCTTCATTAGCCCATACTGCACCAGATAGAATCCCTATTGTTAAAAAAGTAAACCCGATACTAATAACACGAGAACTCCAATAATCCAATCTTTCTAGTAATTGATATTTGTAATAATTTTTAAAAGAAGAAAAAGAAGTAGTTTTTTTTAGATTTTGAGTCAAAGTTAAACAGTCCATCTGATCAAAATTTGATGACCCAATTACTAAATTCTGGTTTTCAACAACGATTTTTATATTTTTTCGAAAAGTGATTACTAGAAGAGCAATTGAAAATAAAGATCCAACTAAAAGAGCTGCATAACTTAACAACATCATACTTACATGCATCATTAACCAATGGGATCGTAGAGCAGGGACTAATATGGCTGATTGGTGCATTTCTGTTGAAAGACCTGAAGTGGCAAAAGCTTGAGTAAAAATCGCGCTGGGTGTGGTTATTGCACTTAAAAATTTTGCATTTTGATGATTCCATATTTTAGGAATCATATGAATTATAGCGAAACTCCACGAAAGGAACATTAAGGATTCATATAAATTACTTAATGGAAAATGGCCTGAATAAATCCACCGAATTATTAATAATCCCGTTATCGAGAAAAAGGTAGCTATCATACCCTTTTCCAATGAATCCGATAATCCGGGAATTTCATGAACGAAAAAGCTCATTAACTGAATAATAATTACTATAGAAATGATTGAAAAAGAGATATGAGTTAATATATGTTCTAAAGTTACAAATATCATAAAAAAGAGCGTCCAATTACATTGCAGAATTAAAATCAAGAATTCAATCTAAATAAATTATAGATCTTATAATTTAATTATCTAGCATGACATGCCGCCACTCGGACTCGAACCGAGATGCTCTAGCACTGCTTCCTAAGAGCAGCGTGTCTACCATTTCACCATGGCGGCTTGCTTGAAATAATAATAGCTTATGTATCTCGAATCGTCGAGATTAATTAAAAGATCTAAGTTTAAATCGACAGTAATTACACTTAGAGTTTTGTAAATAGTGAAATATTGCAAATAAATTTATTAGTAATACTAGTTTTTTTGTTTGACTTAAACTAGATCAAAAAGAAGTTTCAATTTCTCTTGTACATGTACTTTTGACTTAGATAAAATTAATAGTTTAAATTTTTTTTGTTTAGTTTTTCTAAAAATTGAGTAAGCCCAACTAAAACTAACACGATTGAAATTCTAAAAAATAAATCAAACTTATTTATTATCTAAGAAAATACACTTTAAACAAAACAAATAAAAGAAAAAATAGAAAAAAAGAATGTTTAGAACCACGCCACTCTAGTTAGAGTAGAAATAGAAAAAGTCTTTTCTTATATTAACTAGATCATAACAATTTGTTCATCCATATTTAAGAATTTTAAACAAAACTTAATTTAATTAGACTTAAACAGAGTTAAGTGCTATTAGAAAATAAAAGAAAAGTGGCAATTATTTGACCCATCTAAATTTAGATTAGTCTAAAGCTTTATTACTTGTTTGTCGTACAAAAAAACTTTTTGACTGTCCTGTTGAGATCGATTTAGCTAAAGAAAAAGCTTTTAGCGCAGCCACATAGGCTTTTTTCTTCCAAATACTTTTACGAATACGTTTTTTTGAAATAGAAGTGCGTTTTTTTG
The DNA here is from genome assembly GCF_029677425.1 of Wolffia australiana. Taxonomy (NCBI): domain Eukaryota; kingdom Viridiplantae; phylum Streptophyta; class Magnoliopsida; order Alismatales; family Araceae; genus Wolffia; species Wolffia australiana. The sequence goes on along the minus strand of NC_015899.1, from coordinate 126,671 downwards.
GGACTGCCATTCAACAAAAAGTTAATTATTTTTATCATTGGATGTGAAAGACATCTATTTTTCAAAAAAGAGATATAGTTTTTGAATTATCTCTAAATTTTTGAACTTATTGCATAGAAAAAAAGTCATAAGATATAAATTCTACATACAGAACAACAAATCTTCTAGTTATTTTGTGGATATTACATACTAAAAAATTTTATTTAATACTCATTATAAGTGTTCTTATTTTTTTTTATGTTTTTCGTCTCTTTATTAGCTACAATTAAATTACTATCTTCTTAATAAAGAAAGATCAAAGAGTTTAAAACGAATATTTTGTTTTGCTTTACTACTTTCTTTATAGTATAAGCCGTTACTTTAATTAGTAATAGTCTTTGACTATCCACTGATTATTATTATATAACCAACAATTTCCTATTATCTATTAGTTCATCAAGTTGAGAGTGACCATACATTTTTAACATAAATTTGTTGTTAAACAAGAGAGTTTAGATAGAGAAGTTTAAGTAATATCTTTTTTTTTTGTTATCTTATTGCAGCTCAAACAATCAAATTCTTAGTTATAACATTCTGTTTATTATAAAATAAGTTTTATAATTGAATTTGAATTCAATGAAGGAGTTCCACATTAATTAATTAAATTAGATAATTACTTAACTATAATAATAAAGTTTCCTTTTTTAAAGACTCATTTTAGTCGTGGATGCGGATATGAACTCAGTGAGCCTCTGTATAACTTAAAATATTAATGAAGTAATAATTTAAATCTAGTTATTTGGCCATTTCATTGAATTAAGGGAATTGTTTTTGAATTATTCCAAATAATAGATGGGATAAATCAGATTTATTAAGAATTCACTTTTTGAGTTTTTCATAATTAATTTTTGTACTGATTTATTTCTTTTATTCTTGTTCCTTTCGAAAGAGATAAGAGTTGGTGAATTGGAAACTATTAAATTATAAAAAAACTTTTAAATTTGCTTTCTTATGGAACATACATATCAATATGCCTGGATAATACCTCTACTTCCACTACCTATTACTATGCTTATAGGAGTTGGACTTCTGCTTTTTCCAAGAGCAACAAAAAACAATCGTCGTATGTGGGCTTTTCCTAGTATTTTACTCCTAAGTATAGGGCTTATTTTTTCGGCCAATCTGGCCTTTCAACAAATAAATGGAAGTTTTATTTATCAATATCTATGGTCTTGGACCATCAATAATGATTTTTCCTTAGAGTTTGGCTACTTTATTGATCCACTTACTTCCATTATGTTAATTTTAATCACTACTGTTGGAATTATGGTTCTTATCTATAGTGATAATTATATGTCTCATGATCAGGGATATTTGAGGTTTTTTGCTTATCTGAGTTTTTTTAATGCTTCAATGTTGGGCTTAGTTACTAGTTCTAATTTGATACAAATTTATATTTTTTGGGAATTGGTAGGAATGTGTTCATATTTATTAATTGGGTTTTGGTTCACCCGACCAAGTGCAGCAAGTGCTTGCCAAAAAGCTTTTATAACCAATCGTGTAGGGGATTTTGGTTTGTTATTAGGAATTTTAGGTTTTTATTGGATAACGGGAAGTTTCGAATTTCGTGATTTGTTTGAAATATTTAATAAGCTCAATCATCAGGAAAATTCTTTATTTCCAACTCTGTGTGCCTTTCTATTATTCCTTGGTGCAATTGCTAAATCCGCACAATTCCCTCTTCATGTATGGTTACCCGATGCTATGGAGGGTCCTACTCCGATTTCCGCTCTTATACATGCTGCTACTATGGTAGCTGCGGGAATTTTTCTTGTGGCTAGACTTCTTCCTCTTTTTATAGGCATACCTTATATAATGAATCTTATTTCATGTATAGGTGTAATAACACTACTATTAGGAGCAACTTTGGCTCTTGCTCAAAGAGATATTAAAAGAAGTTTAGCCTATTCTACAATGTCTCAATTGGGTTATATTATGTTAGCCCTAGGACTAGGATCTTATAGAGCTGCTTTATTTCATTTAATAACTCATGCGTATTCTAAAGCATTATTATTTTTGGGCTCTGGATCTATTATTCATTCAATGGAACCTCTTGTTGGATATTCACCTGAAAAAAGCCAGAATATGGTTCTTATGGGTGGTTTAACAAGATATATTCCAATTACAAGAACTACATTTTTATTAGGTACACTTTCTCTTTGTGGTGTTCCACCTCTGGCTTGTTTTTGGTCTAAAGATGAAATTCTTAGTGAAACTTGGCTATATTCACCCACTTTCGCAGTAATAGCTTATTTTACAGCAGGACTTACAGCCTTTTATATGTTTCGGGTCTACTTACTTACCTTTGAGGGGAATTTGCATGTTCATTTTCAAAATTACAGTGGAACTCAAAATACTTCAGCCTATTCGATATCCCTATGGGGAAAAGCAGAACCTAAATCAGTAAATGTCCTTTTCTCAAAAATCAAGACTTATAATGAAAATCAAAATAGTTTGTTTTTTCCTAAAACTGCAGATCCAAATGTAATAAATCAAAAGGGATACTTTACTACTCCTTTTTTCAAAAAAAGTAATTCTATGTATCCTCATGAAGCCGATAATACTATGTTATTTCCTTTGCTTATATTGGTACTATTTACTTTCTTCATTGGAGGAATTGGAATCCCTTTAGGTGAATCAGAAACAGACTTGAATTTATTATCCAAATGGTTAGCTCCATCACAAAATCTTTTACATCCAAATTCAGAAGCGTCCATAGATTTATATGAATTTTTTACAAATGCAAGTTTTTCAGTAGGTATATCTTTTGGAGGAATATCTTTAGCATCCCTTTTTTACGGATCTCCTTATTCACCTTTGCAAAATTTAGAATTAATGAATTCATTTCTAAAAATAGCCACTAAAACAAAAAGACTCTCTTTGGACAAAATTGCCAATGCTGTATACAATTGGTCCTATAATCGCGGTTATATCGATTTATTCTATACAAACATAGTCATTCACAATGTCAGAAAATTAGCTAAATTCACTTATTTTTGGGATCGATACATAATTGATGGCATTATAAACGGTGTTGGCGTTGTGAGTTTCTTTGGAGGTGAAGCACTCAAATATTTATTAGGAGCAGGGCGAATCTCATTCTATCTCTTTTTCTCTTTATCTTCTATATTAATATTAATTTCTGTCTTCTTTTTGAGTTTATAAGCTAAGATTTTTTTTATAAAAAGACACTAAAAAAAATATATATATATATAGATAAACTACTATTTATATATATATATATGCTACTATTTCTCGCTTATCTAAATCTAAATCTACAAAAAAACTCAAAATTCATCACATATACATATTTTTTCAATGAACTAAAATACAAAAAGCAATTTCAGCTTCAGCAATTTGAGTTAACTTTCGATAATAAAAGGAGGTTTGTCAAAATCAAAATTCAAACGAATCTTGGCATTAACTTAACGAGTTTTTGGTTCCCGAATATCCAACTGACCAATTAAATTCTTATAACGTATTCTATTTTTCTTTGACAAATACGCCAGCAACCGTTGACGTTTTCCCAGGATTATTCGTAAACCCCTCTGAGATGAAAAATCTTTTTTATGCAACTCCAAATGGGAAGTAAGTCTTCGTATCTTATTGGTGAAACTGACTACTTGAAATTCGACAGACCCTTTGTTTTCTTCTTTTTCTTCTTGTTCTTGCGAAATAATTGAGATAAATGAATTTTTGCCCATAAAAAAAGAGTTTTCCCTTTTTTTTTTTTTTTTATTTTACTGATCAGAAAAAATAATGTCAGTCATTTTCTGGTATATACAAAAAAGGTTTCCTCTTACTCTATATATACGATTTTTTCTATCCAAATCAAATTTGTTTGATTGAATTTTTTTTATTTATTAATTTGATTGGATAGAAAGGTATAATACATTCTGCACTCAACAAAGAGAATGATTTCTTTGTATTGTACCTAAGAGGATTTTGCCGATTCATTTCTAGATTCAGTTGATAAGCCATTAAATTCAGTATCATGTATCATAATGTAACATAACATATGTGTATATCTTTCGGCCTTTGTATATTGAATATCTCACTCACACACTACACACTACACTATATTATATCTTTATATAGTATATAAAATATACCATCAATAAATTCTGAATTGTGGATACATCTGTATTCTTGACATACTGAAACGACTACCATTATGGGTATCAAACCAATACCGATTCATACAAGCTAAATCTTCTAATCGATAATTGGGCCAAAGAAACAATTTTAATTTCATTAATTTGTTTTTATTTGGATCTGTATTAAAATGCTTGTCCTTTTTCAAAAACTGTCCACAGTTCCTTATGTCGTTTTCATTGAAAAAGATTAGATTTCTATCTACGTCTACAACATTCCCCTTCCAGGAATTCAAACAAATTAGAATTCTCAACTCTCTACGACGTCTAGTAGATAGAATATTTTCAGGAACAAATAAATCATAAGAATTTTTTTTATCTTCACTCACAAGCATAGTGCTATGTCGTGAAATAGATTTCTCAAAAGGATTCTCATCAAGATATTTTTTTATATATCTTCTATCAGTTTCAGATTGTTGTTTACTCTTATTGACCAATGAAATACCTATGGTTTGATATATAAGAAATTCTTCATCCCATTTTATAGAGAGACGAACCGGTTCAATAATAAATATTCCCCTTTTTATCAATTCTGTAAGAGATAGATCCTTTTGAATCAACATTACATCTAGACGCATCTCTCCTCTTTGAATTGAGGATATAGCAATTTCCTTTAGATTTATCAGTCTAAGTAGTAGACAATATACCTTGATATTGTTGATCATTCTTTGATTCAAAGAATCATCCCATCTTAATTGAAAAAGGAAATATTTTTTCAGGAAAAAATCTAGTTCTGCTTCCTTCTTGCTCTTTAATTGTTTTTTCTTTCTACGTTTTTTAATGGTTGATTCTGTGTAATTTTTTTCAACATCTTCTTTTTTCTTTTGTTTTTGTATATCTTGTTGTGTATCTGATCCAAGATCTCTTTGGCTTAGCATTTGTTTTTTTTCTTGTTGGTTCTGATTCTCTAATTCAAGATATTCTTTTTTATTAGATCGTAGATTAAGATCATTTCCGTTGATGTTTTTATTTGGACTAATTTTGGTATTTCTATGAATGTTTAAAAGAAGAAATTGGATTGGTATAATCCATGGTTTAAGCTTATATGCATCATAAAGTAGTCCAAATTCTGGGAAGAACCAAGATTCCAGATTTGATATGGGACGATATAGCCTTTCTTTATTCATTCCCATCCAATCAAAAAGTTTTTTTCTTTTATTGGATGGTTTTGTTTTTTGATGAATCGTGAGAGGATAAATATCTTTATTATAAATTTTTGGATAATTATGAGTTCCAGCTTTAGTATTTTTATTAATCTTGGTACCAATATGCATATTAGTCCAGGTATCAATATCGCTATTTTTTCTAAAACAAAACCGGAGAATTCTACAATCAAAATATTTTCTATCCAAATTTTTTTCTCCATATAGACTAGATTCTTCTCCTAGATAATCACTAATATCTATACCTACTAGTGCATAAAATGATTCGGGTTTCTGTGTTTTCTGTGTATTGAAATTATATGGAATTTTTGGGTCTCTGTTTACTTGTAATGGCGATGCATAAATATATGAGTCCCCTCCATCCTCATAATTCATATATTTATGTGCTAGAAGATCATATTTGTAGTTTTTTTTTAATTTTTCTTTTTGTCCTGTCCATGAGTCTATTCCGTAATAATTTTGTTTCACGTAATGAATTAATTGGTTTTTTTTATATGAATCCAATATTATTGAGTCTTTTTTTTGAATTGTACAACGTTGATTGACTCTATTTCTCCATTTTTGTGGTACTAATCGAGACCATTGAGTTTGAGATAAATTGTATTGATAATGACTCTTTAACCAGTTTTTCCATTCATTCATTCCAGACTTATCAACTTTCTTATGCTTTGGTTTGTAATCAAATAGTCCTCGTGTCCCATAATAATCCTTGATTCTATCTTTAAGAAAAAGATGGGTCCCGTGATATTGAAATACAGATCTCAAGTAATACTTGTTATTAACTTGAACTTGTGACAATGTGTAAAATACATATGCTTGTGACAAAGAGGATAAGTCACAATAAATAGTTGAATTCTTATTACTAATATTAGAAAGCGCCTTTTGCATCGTCGAAATAAAGTGAATTGTATTTTGATTTGTTTGATCAATCCCTTCTTGATTTGTTTCATCGTGGTAAAAGAATTTATTGATCATTTTTTTTGTTGATTCAAGGAAAAGCTGTGCATTGGTCCTAAGACTGTTAATGGTACATAGAAGGATATCGCTGTATATTCTTTCAATGAAATATTTGATAAAGTAGTAGAATTTGCGTATTAATCGGGTACTTTTTCTTTTGAATATTTGCCAAATATGTTTTTGCAATTCTGAATTTTTATCAGCACAATTTGTCTTATTAGGGCTAATACTTATACCCGGAGTTACAACTATTTTTTTCTTGTCTTTTGTGATTTGTTCTATTTGATTTCTGATTGTGGTTGTCCTATCAGCAAGATCCTTTATTTTTTTCTCTATAAGTGAATGTTTTGTCCAATTCGTGGATCGAATTCGAATGGTTGATTCGTCGGTAGTCTTATTACTGATTATAGAATCTTTTCTATTTTCGTTCGATTCATATACTTTTACTTTCCCGAATCCAAATAAGAAAATTGGGTTTATTATTTTTTCAAGTTCTTTCATTATTCGTTTTATAACTAGAACTATTTTGTTAACCCATCTTGTTTTTTCTTTTGAAATCTTTAAAAACCCTTTTCTCGTTTTTTTAGAAACTCTTAGAACTAGAGAAAGAGAAAATGTTTTTTCCAGTTTTAGAATTTTGTTTTTTAGCTCTTTCCAAATAGGTTGAAAAAAAGAAGGTTGTTTTCGAGGAGAACCGAAGGGGAGTTCCGCTTCTCTTCCCCATACTGTTAAAAAACAAAAATTGTCTTTTTTTCCTTTTTTTTTCATTGTATCTATATGATGGGATCGTACTTTAGATTTTCGCCAAGGTTTTAGACGGAAAGGAAATAGAATTTTTATCTGAATACCATCCGTTAACCAATCTTTTGGAAATTCTGTTTCTGATAATTGAACACCATTATAAGTGCATTTAACATGCATTTCTCTATTCCAATCTTTCAAATCCTCGTACCACTCAGGGAATTGGAATAATAACATACGGCCAACATTTTTAGCTATTATCAATGAAGGCAATACAATGTATTTTCTAAGAATCGATTGGGTTACTAACATCGAACCCCTTATTGCTTGAGCAAATATAATGCTATCCCAAGTTTCTGATATTGTTATACGTTCATTTTCCTCTTTCTTTTCCTTGTTTTTCTCTCTTTCTTTTGTCTCTTCCTCCTCAGAATCGGAAATTTCAAATTCCGAGTCTCTACCCACCCAACCCCTAAAAACGAGATTCATCATTTCGGAGATATCAAAAGATAAAAAGAATGTTTTGTCTATTTGATCCAAAAAAAGTGGCGAATGCACATTTGCTTGAAACATTTCCCAAGTAACTGTTTTACGTCTTTGAGCACGCATGGATCCTTTGATTAGATCCCGACGAAAATCCGATTGTTGTGAGTAACGTATCAAAGACACCTCTTCCGCTTGATCACTATCACTAGTATTACTAATAGCGTTGGTAGTTTCCTCTTTATCAGTATAAATTACAACACGTTTGGCTTTTCTTGAACGAATTTCATGATCTTCCATTGATTCTTCTTCATTTTCTTCCTCTTGTTCTTCAAAATCATCTGTTAATTTGTATGACCATCGAGGAACCTCTTTTCTGATTTCTTCTATTCCAGGAAAAATCAATTGATTATTTTTATTTCTAATTGTTTGATCATTGTAATCAGTTGTAACTACATCGAATATCAATTGCAAACATTTTGCTTGCTTTTCTGAATCAATTCTTTTTTCTTCTGCCAATAAAGACAATTTTTTCAAATTAAGACTGGGGGGGTATTCCAAGGGGACTTCGCCAATTGAGGTTAAGGAATGACCACTATTTGTCGAGAAAAATTCTCCATCAACGAGATTCTTTTGATATTCAAATTCTTTTGGGGGGGAATCATTAGGAAGTAGACCGTGAATTTTATTTATCCAGACTATTTCTATGGAATCCTCTGCATCTGTAGAAGTTATTAAATCATCCCTGATTGAACGTGAATATAATTTTGTGATTTTTCCGCGATATGGTCCGTTCAAAAAAGGATCGTACACTTTAGGCAAGCATTCCTTTTCATTTTCATCATTGCATAATCTGATTCTTTTCTCGAGCACATCTAGAACAAGGGATCCTGTTTTTTTTTCTAGAGTTTTTATTCGATTTATTAATTCATTGCTCAAGGTGTGCTTTTTTTGTTCATTAGTATAAACCCAATAATTATCCTCGTGGGATAGTTTTTCGGTCGTGTACAAAGATATCTTTCGTTCTATCATTTCTGAAAAAGTGGATAAACTCGGTGGATATGTAAAAGATATTCTTTGTTTTCCATCACTTGGACATGTAAAAAAAAAAAAATATTGTGACATTTCATTTCGTACAGGATTTTCAAATCGATCATTTTTTATATATCGAAATGGACGATTCCATCGTTTACAGTCGAAAAGAAAAGTGACAAGCGGTTTTTCAAACCAAAAAAGATTTTGATCTTCTTTACTTTCTAATTCCCAAAGTTCTTCTTCTTGATACCTATCAAGATAAGAGTCTTCGTAAACTGGGCTATCCTTATAGTATGTCTCTTTAAAGTAGAATTCATCCTTTGTTTTTTCTTTTCCATTCACTGGGATTTTGTTCGTTTCATTTATTTTGTAAAGATCTTCTTTTTCTTCGGAACCAAAATAAAGGTTTTCTTCGGTGGATCCCTCTTCGTCCTGTTTAGTTTCTTTTGGTTCCGAAGTTATTTCTATGTCGCTTTCTTGCTCATTTTCCTCGCTTTCCTCTGTTTCTGAGGTTTCCTTCAGTTTTTTAGTAATAATAGGTAAAGGCATTCTGCCTAAATAGTATACACAAGTAATAAAAAAGAGAATACTAAAGATTC
>NC_015899.1:95000-100000 GCF_029677425.1 Wolffia australiana | reverse complement strand
CACTCTGCAAGAACTCCGAATCCTTCTGTTGAAGCTCATTCTCTTTATGAAAAATGATCCGTTTGCCCCGAAATGACCTGGCCCAATATGGAAATCCCAATTCATTGGTCCTTTCGATACAATCAAATAGATTGCCACAAGGGCGCCATATTCTAGGAGCCCAAACTATGTGATTTAATAAATCTTCCTCTATCTGTTGCGGGTCGAGGGCTCCTTCCCCTTCTTCAAACTCCGATTCGTATTTTTCATATAGAAATCTCTGATCAACGATAGAACAAGATCCATTTTGCATCATATCTAACGGATTCCTTGGTTCGGACCGAAGAAGCAATGTCACTCGATTATTATCAAACTGACTGCAATCTTTTTCTTTCCGTGAGAATCCCACCAGAGCGCCTTCTACTTCTAAAAGGCCATGAACTAGATCAGAATCATTCTCAACAAATCCAAACGAAGTAATCCCATTTTTTTCATCGGGTCCGGATGGAGACCAAAGATCTTGAGCGACCGATCCGGCAGAACAACTCAAAAGATAAAGAAGTATCGTTAATTTCTTTATGCTCGTTCCAAGTTCGAAGTACCATTTGTACAAATAAGAATCCCTTTCCTTACATGATTTCTTCTTCATATAGATAGATATAGGATCTATGGGGCAATTACTTAGAAGTACATTTTGTGCAACAGCCCTTCCTATCTGATAGAAAAGGATCCCATGATCCTGAACCGATCTGACCTGGGATCGCAAATCCCAAGTTTGTCTATGAAGAGCTGATCTAATTGTATTAGTTTCTATAATTGATTTCTTCTGTGTAATACTAATTGATAGGGCCTCGTTGATAAGTGCTACAAGATCTCGTGCATTGGAACCCACGGTTATGGACCCGAATCCGTTAGTATGGAACATTTTCTTTTCCAAGTGAAATCCCCTAGTATATGAAAGAATGAAAAAGTGCTTTCGTTGTTGTGGAATAAGAAGCCTTCGTATCTTAATGCATGTATTTGATTTATTCGGAGCTATTAGAGCGGGATCCACTTTTTGGGGAATATGAGTCGAAGCAATAACAAGAATATTTCTAGTGGAACTTCTTTCACAGTCCCTGGAGAGATAGTTCACTAATAAACCGAGGGATAAGTAATTCGACTCATTCACATACAGATCATGAATGTTTGGAATCCATATTATGCAAGGAGACATTGCTTTGGCTAATTCGAATTGAGGGGTGATATCAAATCGGTCTATTTTCGACGTCATATACATAGTTAGCACATTCGTCATAGTTAGCAGCTCCGTCTCAAGGTCATTATCAATATCGTCACTATCATCAATATCGATATCATCAATAAGATAACCTTTAGGCTTGTCATCCAGGAACTTGTTCGGAAATACCGTAATGAAAGGAACATAAGAGTTTGTAGCTAGGTATTTGACCAAATATGATCGTCCAGTTCCTATAGAACCTATCACTAAAATACCCCTAGAAGGAGATAGGGCTAAGCGGAGCGAAAAGGGTTTTCCATGAGATGGGAAATGAAAACTATTAGCCCCACACGAGGTTTGTGAATAAGTGATTGTCTGATAATGAGCAAGGAATATCCGTCTTTCTGCTAAACAGGATCTATTGAACTCATAATTCATTAGAGACTTTTTATGAATGTCAACTAAGTATCGTAAGTAAATTGATCCCGGTTGTTCAATCATTTGATAACCAGAGTCATTCTTTGATAAATGATCACTATGAGTCAGACTCAATAGAATTTGATCAATTCTTTTTTCTGTCGTTAAGGTGGAGAACTGAACCAAGAATTCTCTTTCGTCATCATCAATCGAATCACTGTTCGCGACCCAGGATTCTATTTTATCATCAATCCAATCACCGTTCACGTTTTTTCTTTTTCTTATCAATGCATAGATTTCTTTACTTGTACGACTTAGATGTCTCGTATTTCTCGAAAAAGTTATTCGATTGACGGGATTTGGTATGATACTTATGAGATCGATGAGATTGATAGTCAAATATTTATTCTTAGAACGTATGGATTTGACCCCATAAGCGGGACCACCACCCAATAGCATGTTGCTGTCAGAAGCAGAACCCCGTATTTCTTCCAAAGAATCTCTTAATTGTTCCAGAGCAACTAGAAACAGATTCTTTAACCAGAAGGAATTCAGTTCCGATGTAGGATACCTATCCAGAAGTTTTCGCAACTCAATCATGTATGATGGAATCATCAAAGATTTGATCTTTTCTAACTCTGTCTGTAACTCACTAGAGGCTCGGGAAACAAAGAGAAGATGTATACGAACGAGATATCCAGCAACAAGAAGAAAGAAAAGGATTGAATAAAGGAACTCCCGAGCATTTGTTGATCTCAGATGTGTCCATATCAATGGAACGGGTGACTCATTATTTCGATGAATCGTTTCTTCGGACAGAAGAAGATTCTGTAAACACTTACTCGAAATCTCACTTATCGGAGTCCATTGTGAAAGAATCGCCCACCATTTTTTCTGACGAATTGGCCATGATATATCTGATCCATGCATAATATCATGAAAAATGGATACAAATTTTTGACTGCTACTTAGTATCGGCAATGAGTCTGAAAAAGCATCTAAAAGGGTAAAATTTAGATATTTGCACCCTGTCGAAGTAAGGAACCATGGCATATATGTTTGGAACAGATTCCATTTTGAGAGATTTGAAAGAGCACTATCTCGTTCAAAGGTTCTATACATCTGCTGTTTCTCAACGCATTTCTTTAGACAAAGACTCTGTTTTTTCCTCTTTCCGGATGGTAAATATTTCTCAGAACATGGAGTGTGAATCAAACCCATGTTTGAATTGAAACTGAGATACTGATGCGAGTTCTTCCCTTCTGAATCAGATAGATTCATATCTGAAAAAGGCTGACAAGAAGTTCTTTCAAAATTGACTATTTGTTCCTCTGTTAGAGGTGTTGCAGAAATGTCTGCGATCGAGTAAATAGCTCTACGAACGAATGGATCGGGTCGAATTGGAAAATGGAAAGATTTGTACAAGTTATATGTTTCGTTACCACTTTTTGGAAATTCGTTAGATATGAATATGTCAGAGACCTGTGAATCTATTGGTAAAATAGCCTCTCTCTCCAAAAAAATAGGTTTTTTTTTACCGACGCACAAAGAAAATATTTTGTTGCGAATGAACAAGATATTGAGGAATTGTCCATACGTAAGATCATAATTATTGATACAGGCCTTTTCCACATAAAAGGGGAATCCTTTGTTACAATAGAACCAGAAGTGATGTGGATTATTCAAGAATCGAAGTCGATTTGCTTTATAAAAAGAAGATATCAATGAACTTCTATGAAATGGTTTCACGGGATTCAGCCAATTGTCTCGATCGTGGGATGAGAAATAGGAATCCGTGTTATCAAAGGATTTTCTGCTATTATTTCTAGTATGGAATGAGTCAATCATCCACTTTGGTATCTTATTGAACAAAAATGGTAATATTGTTCTTCCATTTATCAAGAATTTCGGTCTTTGGGAAGTATCATGATCATCCAATAAGAAGGGTTTCAATTTATTCAAATGAACGATTTGAATACCTATGGATTCTAACAACTGATTGCAGAGTTGATCGTTTGTACCTTTCAATTCATAGATGTGGATCTCGGACCTATGAATGGGGATATTTCCAATACTCACAAAGAAAAAAGGAAGTGTCTTGGACAAAAAGAAACGAAGTGACTTAGACAAAAAGAGAAGTGCCTTGGACAAAAAGAAACGAAGTGATTTAGACAAATCTTGTTTGTCGATAGCCTTGGACCAATCAATCGAATATTGATTAATACGTAATCGATCGAACACTACTTGAAAACGGTTCCCCTGTTCAGAAACGAAATGTTCCAAATGTTCCTGGAAATTATTGTTCCCATTGGACCATTTGTATCTATAGGCATCAGGATCCCGATTGATGGATCTCTCGATTCGAGAAAAAAGAGGATCAAACCAGTTCTTCTGACTATTTTTCAAATTCGATAAATGTTGGTTGATCGTATATTTCATTATAGTTATATGATTCAGAGTATCATTTCCTATTTGATCCTTTTGAATTCCATATTCGTAGTTGCGATCGGATCTATTCATTAAAAAGAATCGGTTCGAGACATTTCTTATGTACCGATAGGTGTTATATTGGATTTGAATCATATTTCGGATCAATCTATATTTATTGACTGCCTCCATTATGTTGTTGCTAGCAAATCCCACTATTTTGAGTTTTGGATCTTCCAAATAATTCCCGCAGTAGATCCGGACCGAGTTTTTTCTGATCCTTCGATAAAAAGATTCATTCTCTTCATAAAAAAGAGGAGGTAGAACCAATAAAGATTTCTTTTTCGATTCATCTCTGGAGTTGAATACCCTATTCAATAATTTTTTTTGATCCAATCCGTAGGAATCAATAGAAAAGGCAAATCCCCTATGATACACCAGATCCGGCTCCGTTATTGATAGAGTGAATAGATCCGCCATTTCTTGAAATCTCTCTTCTGATTCAAAATCGTGGCGTAACGTGTATCCCCCATTGTTCCGGTCATAGAATAGATGAAATAAATCCAAAAATGGATTTTTGTTCAAGAATGAAATCTTATTGGAACTGTCCATATCCGGTTCATCCTTCGGAACTACCATATCACATCCCGGATCTGATGAAATAGGATGAATTGAGACGGTATTTTGTAAATACGTAATTATCTTGAATATATCAACCATTTCTTTATTTTCTGATCGCCTGGAAGGGACAAAAGAAACATCTTGTTTTTTCTGAAAAAATGTCTGATCTCTTGTGGACCTCTCAGTAGGATTCGAACCCAGATGAAGTTCTGACCATTTGTCAGAGAAAAAAGAACGAATTGATCTTGTAGGATTCCCAAGAAATTTTTCGATTTCTTCCGGAAGCAGATGATTATTTATCGGCTTCTCACGTTCCGTGAATAGCGGGGACATTGAG
>NC_015899.1:2500-90000 GCF_029677425.1 Wolffia australiana | reverse complement strand
GAATGGATCAGAGAAGGAAGGGTTCCTCTACAAACCATTCGCGCAAAAATAGATTATTGTTCCTATACAGTTCGAACTATCTATGGAGTATTAGGGATAAAAATTTGGATATTTGTAGAGGGCAAATAATCTAATTAATATACCTTTAGTTATATTACAAGTCTCTTCATAAAACTACCCATTTTTTTATTTTCCGGTTCTTGATTCAATCAAAGATTAAATTAATTCTATAGGGATAAATGAAAATTTCATTTACTTTTTTGGTAAAATTGCTATGCTTAGTGTGTGACTCGTTGTGGTGGTTTTTCGTTATAGTTAGCAAAAAAAAATAGACTGAATCTTAGTATGAATATGAATCAGTAACTATGGAAAATCATAACTATAGAAACTACTAACCAACTTATGGCTTCGTATTGTCGAGATCCCCCAAACAGTCACTTTATGAGGTATTAATCATATAGTTGTAGCAACTGAAAAATTTTACTTTTATAAAAATATATTGAATTTTATATTTGAAGAAAAATAAAAAGAAGGGGATGTGTAGATAAATGGAAGGATGATAGATAGAAAGAAAAAAGTCTAAATGATATATTATTCCAAAATGTATGGTTTATGAAAGATTTTAGAGTCTAAAAGACAGTGTGATAAAGCATGAATAAAAAGTAAAGAGCCCTGAGTTAATAAAAACTGAGGAGATTGACTCTGAAACGAATTTTGTCGGGAGCTCCATTGTCGAGTTCAAGCCTAATCATTAACACAGAAGCTATGGGAACGACGGAACCCGTGACCAGACAGGATTCCTTTAATTAAAAATAAATCCTGATGATTCATTGGGTGGGATGGCGGAACAGACCAGGAACCTTTTTCATCTTTCTGAAACAGTGACAGGAACCTGTCAATAAAGCAGAAAAGAGTCAATATTCGCCCGCGAAACAGTGATTTAATTGAACATTCATTTAATTTATTGGATTAATAAAATTTCCATTATTGCATTATATGATACATTACATAGAAACACTATTATTTAGTGAAATCCTATTCTTTAATAATTTGTTTCTATTTCAATTTCATTTCTAAAAATTTCATATAATTTTAAATTCAAACAAATTTAATAATAATTTGTAATCCATAATTGAGTTATTTAATTATATATAGTGAAATAAAGTTTCAAGTAAAAAAAATGGAAAAATCATAAATTTATATATAATGGTGTTAGATTAAAATTCAAAAAAGAGCAGGACCGGATTTTAACAAATTTAACTCTCAAATTTAAAATTAACTTAACTAATACTAAAATATCTCAAAATTGCACTGACTGAATAAGACTCAAATAAGATACTTATCTATATAATTTATTCTTAGAGACTTTATATATAATATATAAACAAAAATCTAATCTAATATATAAAATTGAGACGAAAACTAAGAAAGAAATATATATCGTATATTAAGATATATTTTTTCTTATATTGTAATATATTGTAAAAAAGAATATTTCTAATAACTAGAATCTCATATTAGTCTTATAGATTTCTAGCTTTATTTACACTGTAATATAAAAAATCCATTCGTTTATTTAGTGTATTATTGATAAAACACATGTGTATCCCTAATGTAATATTATTAAATTTTAGTGAATTGTTTCTTCGTTCGTTTCGCGAGGAGCCGGATGAGAAGAAATTCTCATGTCCGGTTCTGTAGTAGAGATGGAATAGGCAAATAACCATCAACTATAACCCCAAAAGAACCAGATTCCGTAAACAACATAGAGGAAGAATGAAAGGAACATCTTATAGAGGCAATCATATCAGTTTTGGAAGATATGCTCTGCAAGCCCTTGAACCTGCTTGGATCACAGCCAGACAAATAGAAGCCGGACGAAGAGCAATCAGCCGATATGCACGTCGTGGTGGAAAAATTTGGGTACGTTTATTTCCCGATAAACCAGTTACACTAAGACCTGCAGAAACACGTATGGGTTCGGGTAAAGGATCTCCCGAATATTGGGTAGCCGTTGTTAAACCGGGTCGAATACTTTATGAAATAGGGGGAGTATCCGAAACTGTCGCCAGAACAGCTATGTTACTAGCTTCGTCCAAAATGCCTATACGAACTCAATTTATTATTGAGGGATAGAAATTTAGAACCAACAAAAGGGGTATTTTTGTATTAGAAAGTATAAAAATATAATTCTCTATTTATTTCTGGAAAGATAATATTTCTTTTCTTCATCCTTTGCATTGAAAGAGCAGATAAAAAATGATATGATTCAACCTCAGACCCTTTTGAATGTAGCTGATAATAGCGGAGCTCGAGAATTGATGTGTATTCGAATCTTAGGAGCTAGTAATCGCCGATATGGTAATATTGGTGACGTTATTGTTGCTGTAATCAAGGAAGCAGTGCCAAATATGCCACTTGAAAGATCAGAAGTTATTAGAGCTGTAATTGTACGTACGCGTAAAGAACTCAAGCGTGAAAACGGTATGAGAATAAGATATGATGACAATGCGGCAGTTGTCATTGATCAAGAAGGAAACCCAAAAGGGACTCGAGTTTTTGGTGCAATCGCTAGGGAATTAAGAGAATTGAATTTTACAAAAATCGTCTCATTAGCTCCAGAAGTATTATAGTAGTAGATTAAATTAGGATAGCGTAAGTAGAATGTCTGAAATAGATAAAATTCACTAGTAGATTATGTCTGAAGCATATACTTTGATTTCTTAATTCCAAAATAAACACGTTGATTATATCGCAATTAGGAGGCAACTATAATTTATAGTTCATCATGGGTAGGGACACCATTGCTGAAATACTAACTTCTATTCGAAATGCTGAGATGACTAAAAAAGGAACGGTTCGAATAGCATCCACTAATATCACCGAAAACATAGTTAAAATACTTCTGCAAGAAGGTTTTATTGAAAACGTTAGAAAACATCGAGAAAATAATAAAAATTTCTTGGTTTCAACCCTGCGACATAAAAGAACTAGGACAAGAATAGCTAAAACTATTTTGAAGCGTATCAGCCGACCTGGTCTACGAATTTATTCTAACTCTCAACGAATTCCTAGGATTTTGGGCGGAATGGGAATTGCTATTCTTTCTACTTCTCAAGGTATAATGACAGATCGCGAAGCTCGCCTAAAAGGAGTTGGCGGAGAAATTTGGTGTTATATATGGTAAGACTTTTATAAGGTAACCTAATTTATAACTTCACAGTTCTAAAAAGAAAAAGAGAGGAAAAGCAACTTATATGGCTGCTGCAACTTAAATTACTAAAGGGGTTACCTCGAACCAGATAACAAAAAGGGACTCATCAAGATTTAATTACTCAATCACTTAAAAAGCGCTATTCTGGTTCGGTTTAAACAATGAAAATATAATTATACCTTATCCTTTGGAGGCAGATACGAGAGAGTTTTAGCTGGATACTACCCGTGGATAAAGTAAAAAAAAGTGAAAGAAGTAGTTAGGATTCAACCTGCGACGTCTAATTTATAGACTTCGCAGCCGAGATTCGATCGAGTAAGGCTTTTGGTTAATTTACTTCACGGGATAGAATTCGAAGTTCAAAAAATAAAATAATAAAGGAATTTTTTCAGTTCAAAGAATAGATTCAGAATAGAATTAAGATAAGGAATCATAAATATGAAAATAAGGGCTTCTGTTCGTAAAATTTGTGAAAAATGTCGACTGATCCGTAGGCGCGGACGAATTATAGTGATTTGTTCTAATCCAAGACATAAACAAAGACAAGGATAATCCGTGTAGCTTTTTTTTTTAATAAAGCACGAAATCACTGTGAAAATAAAGAATCTGTTTTAACATCAAATGGATATCTCCGTAAATTTATGACTCATATGTATGAGATGATAAAATATGATAAAACCTATATCAAAAATTAGTTCACGTAGGAATGGACGTATTAGTTCGCGTAAGACTGGACGTAGAATACCAAAAGGAATTATTCATGTTCAAGCGAGTTTCAACAATACCATTGTAACAGTTACAGATGTAAGGGGACGTGTGGTTTCTTGGTCCTCTGCAGGCACTTCTGGATTCAAAGGCGCAAAAAGAGGTACACCCTTTGCTGCCCAATCAGCTGCGGTTAATGCTATTCGTACAGTAGTCGATCAAGGGATGCAAAGAGCGGAAGTCATGATAAAAGGTCCAGGGCCCGGACGAGATGCAGCATTACGAGCTATTCGTCGAAGTGGTATACTTTTAAGTTTCGTACGCGATGTGACTCCTATGCCACACAATGGATGTAGACCCCCTAAAAAAAGACGTGTGTAGAAATTCGAATTGAAGGTATTTCAAGAGAAAAAAATGATTCCATAATCTATTTAAAGTATAATATATAATTATGGTTCGAGAGGAAATAGCAGGGTCCACTCGAACACTACAGTGGAAGTGTGTTGAATCAAGAGTAGATAGTAAACGTCTTCATTATGGGCGTTTCGTTCTGTCCCCGCTTATGAAAGGTCAAGGTGATACAATAGGTATTGCTATGCGACGGGCTTTACTTGAAGAAATGGAAGGAACATGTATAACACGGGCAAAATTTGAAAAAGTACCACACGAATATTCTACAATAATAGGTATTGAAGAATCAGTGCATGAAATTTTAATGAATTTGAAAGAAATTGTATTGAGAAGTAATCTATATGGCACTCGAGACGCATCCATTTGCGTCAAAGGCCCCAAAAACATAACAGCTGAAGATATTCGCTTACCGTCTTCTGTGGAAATAGTTGACACGACACAGCATATAGCTACCCTGACAGAACCCCGCGATTTGTGTATTGAATTACAAATTCAAAGAGATCGCGGATATCGTATAAGATCCACAAATGACTCGCAAGATGGAAGTTATCCTATAGATGCAGTATTTATGCCTGTTCGAAATGCCAATCATAGTATTTATTCTTATGGAAATGGGAATGAAAAACAAGAAATCCTTTTTCTAGAAATATGGACAAATGGAAGCTTAACTCCTAAAGAAGCACTCCACGAAGCTTCTCGTAATTTGATTGATTTATTTATTCCATTCCTACATGCAGAGGAAAAGGATGTTAATTTAGAAGAAAATAAGAGCAGATTTACTCTACCCCTTTTTACCTTTCATGATAAATTAGCTAATGTAACGAAAAACAAAAAAGAAATAGCATTGAAGTGTATTTTTATTGACCAATTAGAATTGCCTTCCAGAGACCTATAACTGTCTCAAAGGTCCAACATACATACATTATCGGACCTTCTGAGTAACAGTCAAGAAGACCTTATGAAAATTGAATATCTTCGTAGAGAAGATATACAACAGATAGTCGATATTCTACAGAAGCATTTCACAATGACTTTAGCTAAGAATAAATTGGCATTTTAAATAGAGCACAATTAGTTCATTATTTTCCTTATTTCTGTTTTCTAGAAAAAAGGTTTATTTTGATTTTAGAGAGAATAGAAAAAAGAAGAGAATTTGTAATCTTAAGGTAAGGACAATTCGTATTCAGATAGATTTATAATAGTGTATCTAGGGAATAGTCAATTAAAAGTTAATTTTATTCCCTAGATACCTCCGTATTTAACGGTTGGATTGATTTAATTTAATCAATTAAATCCATTTAAAAAAGACCTAAAGTAAGAGATTTATCAATAGGTAATGTTGCTCCAATACCTAACCAAATTGCTACTACAGTACCAATCAAAAAGACTGTTGTAGCTACTGGTCGACGAAATGGATTTTGGAATTTATTGACATTTTCCAAAAAAGGTACGGTTAATAATCCCGCTGGTACTGAAGCCATTAAAAGAACACCCAATAACTTATTAGGTACTGTGCGAAGTATTTGAAATACAGGAAAGAAGTACCATTCAGGTAATATCTCCAAAGGAGTTGCAAATGGATCCGCCGGTTCACCAATCATTGAAGGTTCTAGCACCGCTAAGCCTACGTTACACGCTATAGTACCCAAAATAACTACTGGAAAAATATATAAAAGATCATTTGGCCATGCGGGTTCTCCGTAATAATTATGTCCCATCCCTTTAGCCAATTTAGCTCTTAATACAGGATCATTCAAGTCAGGTTTCTTTGTTATTGGGATAGGTGAATTCTTAAAGATACACCCCCCGAAGGAACCGGACATGAGAATTTTTCATCATCCGGCTCGAGCAAGAATAAAATGAAAGAAATGACAGAAATAGATACATATTCAATCTGTATTTCCGACATATCCACCTGTATATAATGACTCTAGTTTAAGAATGAAGTTTTTACATACAAGTAAATGCTCAATATCCACGTGGGCTTACAAACTTGATCGTGATCAAGTGCTTTTTGGATTATCTCATATCTTGTCATTGTTAGTTTTTCTCACAATATTGAGATTGTGAGTCTTTTTAAATGAAAAGAATTAACTTGTTACTAATAAAATTTAGCCTCTGGTTTTCCTTAGATCCCTTATTTCACTCCGATAGTATCATGTATCTTGATGGCTGCAAAGGAAATGGATGCATTTCCATACTATAAACTATAAATAAGTAAGTAGAATAGATAGACCATAAATAGATTAGGTCCCATCACCTATTTTACGGGATCTTACGGAGCCTGTTCATGCATGACATGGATTCGGGTATGATCATGGAAAAGATTCTCCTGAAGCGAACCAGCCTATCTCCCGCGACGTAAGGGGACTCGTGCGGTGATTGGACGCGGAGACACATTTGTTTTTGAATTTCAATGTGGCGGATAAAATCCATATATACGCATGGCCTAATCAATAGTTCAAGTCACACACTCCCATAATCCATCTTCTCTTCGCAGAATCTACTTCAACTATTCATCTCAAAGTATGAAATTATACAATACTTCAAAGTTGAAGAGAAATATATATCCAAATAACATGTCTTATTTTTCAATAATCCATATTTGTAGCAATGAGATACTATTGTTCCTTTCCAAAAGAATATATGATATATGATCGATTATATCTATGATCTGTCTTCCTTATAAAGGACCTGAAATACCTTGCTTACGTATCATTAAGAAGTGCATTAACATAAATACAGCAGTAAGCAGCGGTAATACAAAAGTGTGTAAACTATAAAAACGAGTCAAAGTGGATTGACCCACACTAGCACTTCCTCGTAATAACTCTACTAACGGTGCTCCTATTACAGGAATGGCGTCAGGTACACCTGTCACAATTTTAACTGCCCAATAACCAATTTGGTCCCAAGGTAACGAATAACCAGTTACACCAAAAGATGCAGTCAATACACCCAGAACTACACCGGTTACCCAAGTTAATTCCCGAGGTTTTTTAAATCCACCAGTGAGATACACACGAAATACGTGTAAAATCATCATTAGAACCATCATACTTGCTGACCATCGATGAACTGATCGGATTAACCAACCAAAGTTCACCTCAGTCATTATGTATTGAACAGAGGAAAAGGCCTCTATAACAGTTGGGCGATAATAAAAAGTCATAGCAAAACCCGTAGCTACTTGTACTAAAAAACAAGTAAGTGTGATTCCCCCTAGACAATAAAATATGTTCACGTGAGGAGGAACATATTTACTAGTTATATCATCTGCAATCGCCTGAATCTCAAGACGCTCTTCGAACCAGTCATAAACTTTATTGAGATAGGTAATTCAAGTTAATTCCCCCCCCGAGAACCGTATATGAGAATTTCATCTCATACGGCTCAAGCGAAAACATCCAAATACTCTTTTAACGGATCTGTCATAGAAAATGGGAACTTCTTAGGTACTTAATTCAATCTACCCAAACTAAAAATCCGTAATCTCTTCTTTGTGATGATAATGCCACAAAATATCAAGTTAGCTCATCCGTCTTTCGTTTTTCTATGGATTATTACAGGCCTCTTGACTCTTCTTTTTCCCATTTCATTTAGTCTTTTAATTTGATTTTTTTTTGTAATCAAAAAATTGACTATTATTTTTTTTTACCTTTGATAGGGATTAGCTTGTTCAGACCCTAGAAATCACTTAAAACCTCAGATTCATACTAGAACCACGATGATTTATCAATAAGTCCAAAAACAAAGCTCAAAAGTTCTCTGAGTAAGAACCTTTTGATCATCATTTATTTACTGAAAAAGATGTAATGACTCAAGAAAATCCAGATAACTAATTGTTGTCCTTCCAACACATAGTTCTAAAAGAAGAAAAATCGTTTGATTTAGTTCACCTTTTGAAAATTTTTAAGAGTCCGGTTACGAGGTTTGAATAGTAGGTATGAATCATAGTTCAATTATTTCTTTTCTTGATCAAGTCAAAAAATTCCGTGCTCCGGAAACTTAACTAAATTTCCGACGAAGTAGAATCATCTTTATCAAGATGACAGATCTTTTTCTGTATATCAATAGGATCCGTTATAACAAGTCACACACTCATATTCCGCAAATACCGAAACAAAGAAATTTCACGGTCGAACTACCAAACTAAAATACACTAAGAAGGCAAGTCCTAAGTTTTTTGACTAGCACTTCGGTGCTCTTATAAACCTAACTCACTAAAATTCCATCCAATAAAACGGAAGAGTTATAAATCTCCAAAATAATACATAGGAATACCGCAAATAGAGCCATAGCGACTCCCATAAGAGGAGTAGTACCCCAGCCTGGAGCTACTTTACCATATTCCGAATTTAACGGTTTCAATAAATCCCCGACACGAGTTCGTCTTGGCCCAGATTTAGAACTACCCTCAACAGTTTGTGTAGCCATAAATAGAATTTCATTGGTTGAGATCTGTTGACTTTGTATACCATTCCGTTGTAGTTGTAAATAAACAACCTTATTGTAGATCCATCGCGATTTTTAAATCTAATAATGGAAACAGCAACTTTAGTCGCCATCTCCATATCTGGTTTACTTGTAAGCTTTACTGGGTACGCCTTATATACTGCCTTTGGGCAACCCTCTCAACAACTAAGAGACCCATTCGAGGAACACGGGGACTAGTTGAAGTAATGAACCTCCCTATATATAATATGGGAGGTTCATTACTTCAATTGGGATAATGCAAAATTATTTTATTTTTTAGTCGGAACCTTAGGAGGCTCTCGAAAAAAGATAGCGAAAAAAATTATTCCCAGAGTAGAGACTAACAGGAATGTATAAACCAATGCTTCCATAGATTCGATCGTGGTTTACAATTATAGCTTCCAAACCTATTTCTATTTAGTTGGGATTGATTAAAAAAAAAAAAAAAAAAAAAAAAAATATGGGCGTAGGCGAAAACTACGTGAGAAATTTTGTATTATACTGCCTGTCTCTTTGTAGTAGGGTCTCCAAGTTTTTGGAATGTTCCAAATTCCACTTGAGCATCCAAATCTGGATCAATACCAGCAAATACATCTCGGAACAAAGTTCTAGCGCCATGCCAAATGTGTCCGAAAAAGAATAGCAAAGCGAATGAGGCATGCCCGAAGGTGAACCACCCTCTTGGACTGCTACGAAAAACACCGTCGGATTTCAAAGTAGCACGATCCAATTCAAAAATTTCTCCCAATTGGGCACGTCTAGCATATTTTTTCACAGTAGCAGGATCACTGTAACTAACTCCATTAAGTTCACCACCATAGAATTCAACAGTTACACCTACTTGTTCAACACTATACTTGGATTCTGCCCTTCTAAAAGGAACATCGGCTCTTACAATTCCATCCCCATCTACTAAAACTACCGGAAAAGTTTCGAAAAAAGTAGGCATACGACGTACAAAAAGCTCGCGTCCTTCTTTATCTCTAAAAACAGGGTGGCCTAACCATCCAATAGCTATTCCATCTCCATTGTCCATTGAGCCCGCTCGGAATAGTCCTCCTTTTGCCGGATTATTACCAATGTAATCATAAAAAGCTAATTTCTCAGGAATTTTAGCCCAAGCTTCCGATAAACTTAGATTTTCGGCTAAGCCAGCACTAACTCTTCGATATATTTCTTGCTGAAAATAGCCCTGATCCCACTGATAACGAGTAGGTCCAAATAATTCAATCGGGGTAGTTGCTGAACCATACCACATAGTTCCAGCAACAACGAAAGCTGCAAAAAACACAGCAGCGATACTACTGGAAAGAACAGTTTCAATATTTCCCATACGTAAGCCCTTGTATAGACGTTGAGGTGGGCGAACACTAAGATGGAATAGACCAGCTAATATGCCCAATGTCCCCGCTGCAATATGATGAGAAGCTATTCCTCCTGGAACAAAAGGATCAAAACCTTCTGCGCCCCACGCTGGACTTACAGGTTGAACTTTTCCTGTTAGTCCATAAGGATCAGACACCCATATTCCGGGACCATACAAGCCTGTTACATGGAATGCACCAAAGCCAAAACAAGCCACGCCCGAAAGAAATAAATGAATTCCAAAGATCTTAGGTAAATCCAAAGAAGGTTTTCCTGTACGCTCATCACAGAATATTTCTAAATCCCAATATACCCAATGCCAGATAGCTGCCAAGAAACACAAGCCGGAAAACACAATATGTGCACCTGCGACACCTTCGTAACTCCAAATACCTGGATTAGTTATAGTTCCCCCTGTAATACTCCAACCGCCCCATGAATTGGTTATTCCTAAACGAGTCATGAAAGGTATAACGAACATACCTTGTCTCCACATCGGATCAAGAACGGGGTCAGAGGGATCAAAAACCGCTAATTCGTATAGAGCCATTGAACCGGCCCAACCAGCAACTAAAGCTGTATGCATTATATGGACAGAAAGCAATCGACCGGGATCATTCAATACAACAGTATGAACACGATACCAAGGCAAACCCATGGAAATACCCCTTTATCAAACATAAATAGACACTATGTAACTTTATCACATTGGACTAACTAAAAAAAATATATATATATACTATGTACCTAACCTTTTTCAGTAGATTATCTATGAATAAGGGTTAATATTTATTCCGTTACATTGGTGAAAATAAGGGAAAAATTCTGTTCGTAGGAACAAAGAGAAGCAGATCTATTCTATACCCGATAAGTAACAATACGCAATGGGGAATTGGTTTTATTTGTGAAAACTCAATACATCAACACTGTGTCCATTATTTTAAGGATCCCCTGCTAAAAATTTTATTTATAAAATTCCGTATTTCTGTCTGAACCTTAGAATCTCTGTATTAAATAGGAGAAGCAGAAATAAAAATTTTGACAACAAACAATAACTCGATTGTTACGTTTCCACATTAAAGTCAAATATAGTCATTTAATTTATTTTTTTTTATTTTTTTTTAATGCCCATTGGTGTTCCAAAAGTACCTTTTCGGAGTCCTGGAGAGGAAGATGCAGTTTGGGTTGACGTATAGTGCGACTTGTCAGACATATTGGCTGATATGGGATTTACCCGTTCTCTCCCCCGATGGAGATATCTTCTGTTTCGCCCAAGAAAGATTCTTTGAACTATCAAAAACTCGGAGCGCGAAATACAATTAAATCAATTGTTTTAGAGATCAATAATCTAAATTAGAAGAACTTATGGTTTAGTTGGTTTGTACCAAAAAAATGAAATATTCAGGCTCCGTTCATAAAATACCAAATTCGTAATATAGGTACTATTATTACTTTACTTGTATTATAAAGAAAAGATTTTCCGGGGCTAGCTATGAAGCTTCCAATCAATGGAATAGTAAATATCTCAAATAGTTTGCCGGAAGGCAGGAAACTAATTGACAAATTAATAAAAAATCGTAGCAAAAGAAGTGGCATTGAAACAATTTGCCCTATATGTGCAAATATAATTCGGATAAATATTTGCCCGGAGTAGAACATGAACCTAAAAGAATTAAAAGGCCCATTTAGGAACAAGAAAATAACATCGTGATTTCAATTTCGATGAGACAATATATCAATGAGCGGTTAGTTCAAATCAAAAAAGTTTTATTTTTTCACTTTTTATAAGGTTCCTAGGGAAGGAAGCAAAAACTCATGACACGAGTTTTTTGAAAACTTGACAATAGACTACAATATAAATTCCCTAAAAGATGTTAAAAAAAAAGAAATAGGACTGGAATCAAGACATTGATTTTTCGCTGTTGAACCGTATGCATCAAAAGGTGCATGTACGGTTCCTAAAGGATAACTTTTTTGTCCTAATCAACCGACTTTATCGAGAAAGATTACTTTTTTTAGGCCAAGAGGTTGATAGCGAGATCTCGAATCAACTTGTTGGTCTTATGGTATATCTTAGTATAGAGGATGATACTAAGGATCTTTATTTGTTTATAAACTCCCCCGGTGGATGGGTAATACCTGGAATCGCTATTTACGATACTATGCAATTTGTTCCACCTGATGTACATACAATATGCATGGGATTAGCCGCTTCAATGGGATCTTTCATTCTAGTCGGAGGAGAAATTACCAAACGTCTAGCATTCCCTCACGCTTGGCGCCAATGAGTTTTTTATTTGTTTGATTTGAGAAAAAAGACTATGCCTTCGCTGTATGGAACATTAATAATAAGTAAAAATAGCATGGCATTTTAAGTTCGATATGAACAAACCTTTTTGTTTTTCTATAATATGAAATTATGTATCGAGATAGGAGTATGAAACAAAGGTTATTTCCAATTTAATCTGATATATATTTTATTTTGGAGTGGAGGTATGTTTCAGCGTCACAAACGATTTTTCTTACACATCAGAAGTGCCTCTCTGATATTTATGTTAAAAAAAAGAAGATCTTTTTTACTTACCCTAGGATCGGGTCAGAAAAAACATTGGGATTGCTCAATTAAAGATGAGATAAATAAGAAACATATAAAGCAACAGAACCATCATAGTATTTTTACTTCTACGAAAGGAAGGGTGGTAAATGGATAATTCAGCGATCTGATCTGTATCGGATCAATTGTATTTTTACCTAGTCTCTTTGTACCGTTCTTTCGCGTACGGAAGAGAAAAGTCAATTCCATTGGGGAGCCGTATGCAATGTACAAAAGATGCCTGTACGGTTGTTTAATTCTATCTTTTTTTGTTCTTTTTACTTACCTTGAACCAATCATTTAAGATAGAGAAGCCATTCATTCATAATGGATAGTATAGAATCAGGGTTATGATTCACCAACCTGCTAGTTCTTTTTATGAGGCACAAGCAGGCGAATTCATCCTGGAAGCAGAAGAACTACTGAAACTTCGCGAAACCCTGACAAGGGTTTATGTACAAAGAACCGGTAACCCCTTATGGGTTGTATCCGAAGACATGGAAAGGGATGTATTTATGTCAGCAACAGAAGCCCAAGCTTATGGTCTTATTGATCTTGTAGCAGTCGAAAATACGGGGGATTTCTCGTAAATAGCGGATTCTATTCAAACAACAAACAAAGCGTAATTTAAAATTTCCGTAAGTTGAGATTCACTATTTTAATCCAATTAAAATAGTTATTCAATTGAAGACAAATCAAATAATTAAGAATTATTAGGTTAAGATCGATCTAAACCAGCCATTATAATCCGATCATATAAATATACGATTCAAGATGCCAACTATTAAACAACTTATTAGAAATGCAAGACAGCCAATCAGAAATGTAACGAAATCTCCCGCTCTTCGAGGATGCCCTCAGCGTCGAGGAACATGTACTAGGGTGTATGTGCGACTCGTTTAGATCATGAGCTCGAACAAATGAAACAATTGTTCCAGTATCAAGGACCTGTACGAATGAATAGAGAGAATAAAGAGAATGGAAAAAATGAAAGAGTTTAGTATTTAAAACAAAAATAAAAAGATTCTCATATCCCTCTATTGATTGTGTATAAATTTTATGGTTTCTGTTGGTGCAAATCCAATCACCTCAAATTGAGATGAAAATCAATTCTCCAGTGGTAGCAACAAGTTATCCATTAAGCGGGGAAACGGTATTTAAGAAACCAAAGTATTATACTCCTATTCTTGAAATAACGGACTAACAGGGTCAGCTACCTAACCAACTTTCATAATTAAATGCCGTCACTGTATGGATAGCTCTCATTGTGAAAAGACCTATTACTATATAATTCTTAGGTAGAGCCAAAAAGTGCGAACTGTACAAGTTACCAAAAACATTGATCAAATGGGATGGGAGAAAGAGCTCCGGTGTATAGAAAGGACCTCACCGTTTAAGAAGTAACCATAGAAACGAAGGAATCCACTCTTTTTTTTTCTAAAAAATTGTGATTGGTTTTACAATTTTTTATCAGTCGAATTTATTCTTTACACACACAAGCGAAAGACCCGACTGAAAGAACTAATAAATTGTGGTTGGGAAGGTTATAGTAGCAAAAGCCATTGGAATTTATATTTTATATATCGGAATAATCCGTTTTGTTATTAATAGAACCGGGGGGAAAAGAATGACTGAATGAACAGAAATCAATTAGTTGTTCATCAAAGTTTAATTTTATTAAATGACCAGAGTTAAACGGGGATATATAGCTCGTAGACGCCGAACAAAAATTCGTTTATTTGCATCAAGCTTTCGAGGGGCTCATTCAAGACTTACTCGCACTATTACTCAACAGAAAATGAGAGCTTTAGTTTCTTCCTATAGAGATAGAGGTAGACAAAAGAGAGATTTTCGTCGTTTGTGGATCACTCGAATAAATGCAGTAACTCGGGAGAACGAGGTTTCCTATAGTTATAGTAGATTGATACATAATCTGTACAAGAGGAAATTGCTTCTTAATCGTAAAATACTTGCGCAAATAGCTATATTGAATAAGAATTGTTTTTCCATCATTTCCGAAAAAATCATTAAATAAAATAGATTTTTAAATCATATATAGGAAACCAACCCCCCCCCCGGAGAATAAACTCCGGGAACACAGACTCAAAAAATTAAGATAAGTAGTATAAATGAACGAACATGTTTCAATAACAAAAAAGGATTTGATTTATTCGTCTCCTTCTCCATTTTTTTTATTACAACACAATAATTAAATACGGATTCTAATTATAGTCTTTTTCAAAAACTTCAATGTTGAGTTAATATTGAAATTTTTTTAGCCAATTGAAGAGTATAGTATGCCTATTTATTTCGAGTTCTAGGACCAGTAGCTCTAGGGATCGACTCGGTTCTCTCAAATTGTTTCTCATTATTAAGAAAAGGTAACAAAGATAAAATACGAGCTTGTTTTATAGCAATAGTAATTAATCGTTGTTGTTTCAAGGTTAATCTATTGACTCGTCTAGATAATATTTTGCCTTGTTCACTAATAAATCGACTAATTAAACTCATGTTTCTATAATCAATTCGATCCCCCGATCCAATTGGGGGCAAACGCCTACGAAAAGATCGCTTGGTTTTATGAAAGGGTTGCTTGGATTTATCCATAGTTTAGTCCTTATCTTTAAAATCCTATTTCTTCATACATATACATACCTTTTATATACGACTGAAATAGGGTTTTAGTTATATATTTATATATGTTATATTCTTTATTTCTCTCTATATATTAATTTTAATGTTCTATTCTATATTTATATATATTTATATATATTTATAATATATCTTATTAATGTCTTCCTGTTTGTTACTTGAATTGAATGTAAAAACTCGATCACAGGCTCTATTCTATCTATCTATTTCTTGACTTCCACATGAATTGTATGCTTGTTACAATAGCGACAAAATTTTTTTAACTCTAATCGACCGGGTGTATTGTGTCGATTCTTTTGAGTAACATATCTAGAAACACCCGGAACTTCCTTAGTGGCACCGTTTTCATTTCTGCCACAACTGTTACATTCTAAAATAACTCTGACTCTGACATCTTTACCTTTGGCCATGTACCTCCTTTGATTTGGATTTCGGACCGACTCAACTCTTCTCTTTTCAACCCGAACCGAAGAAGAAGAAAGGAAAAAATTCAATAGAAATTACTCAAATTTCATTTCTAAAGTTTTTATTATAACGTAATATAATTATTAACTGATACAACTTTTTCTAACTATATATTGATTTTTTGTAGTCTAATCAATAGGACTTCATTTATGTATTTTATTTTGTGGAACCTGTCTTTCTATTAGACCCATATTTCTATTTCAATTCTACTAAGAAAATTCTATCTTAAACAACAAATCAGCTGCCGTAACCTTTTAGTCTTTAGATTTTGTTACTATCCTAAATAAATCAAAAGAAGGGGCGGTGATATAAATGAGTCACAGAGACCTGTTTATATCTATAATTTACTTGATTGATTTTGATATCAATAATTCGAATTAGAATTAAAAAAAAGGGAATAACAAAGCATCCGGGAATAAACGATTAATTTCTATCAATAAGCCTGCTAAAATAGCAAACCATAGAGTACTCAGTACAGGTGCCACAGAGAGATATGTTTTTAGATCTTGCATTGAAAATTCTCCTTCTTTAGTGTAATACATATATAATTAGATACTGAAAGTAACTAAAGGATCGCTCGTATTTTTATGTTATGCAACATTTCTAACTAAAATGTCTATGTGCAATCAGCGAGTAGACGGTGCTTCCCCTATAAAATCGAAAAAAAGATCCCCTCTTCCTCAAGATCAACACAAAATTGTCATTCTTTTTGTGCTTATACATCATTTCAGATGTATATAGTTTATTATATGTATATGAAACAAAAAATAAAAAAGAAATGGCAAGACAATTTTATGATATGATAGATAAAGAATAAAATAATAATGTGGAAAACAAGGCCGGGCTTTTGTACAATGACACTGTACAACAATTGAAAAAAGGGATGTAGCGCAGCTTGGTAGCGCGTTTGTTTTGGGTACAAAATGTCACGGGTTCAAATCCTGTCATCCCTACCTATTACTCCTCCTATGGGCAGTAACGGGGGATTAATTGAGATCGCTTAAAATTAGACATAATCTTTCATTATTATCCTACTCTATGCATCCAAGATTTATTTTCTTGATTTACGCTAAGCGTACAAAAGGAATTCTTTTCCCTACAGTTGTATTTTCTATCATAAGAAAGCGCTCTTAGTTCAGCTCGGTAGAACGTGGGTCTCCAAAACCCGATGTCGTAGGTTCAAATCCTACAGAGCGTGACTATATTCTTTGTTGTAGTGAATAACAATAAACTACCTTCAAAAGTTGAATTACAACTGCAATTTGACCTCCTGCAAAGAGGAGGTCAATCAAAAAAAAAGATTGAAATCTTACTTAATCAATCAAAGGTCCAGTTGATCACCCCGTCTGTATTGTAAATACGCCGTTACAAATAATCCTGCCAAAGTAATAGGAATTAGACCTAACACAATTCCAAATAGAAGAACTTCAATCATTTCGATTTATTTTTTGTTTAAGTAAAGGAAAAAGGAGAGGTACAAGTTATTCCTAAATATTAATCTGAATCATACGTGAATCTCAATTACCCTTTTTAGCAATTGACATGGAGAAGAACCTTAGAATACTTGAAATCTCATAGAAATATTCGTTGTTTTTTATTCTTGACTCAGTTAACTTCAAATAAGACGTATTTTGTTCAAACCAATGAAAAGCGCTGAGGTTATAGTTGAAGCAGCCAACAGAAAACCGAAATAACTAGTTATAGTAAGCATGAAACACCCAAAAAAATATATTCTTTTGCTACATAGACTCATAAAACATTTACCTAAGCTTCTATTTTTTTTTGCAAGATACAATAAAAAAAAATACCAACAGAATAGAATTAATTCAAATTTAAAATTCTTGATTCATCAGTCATTATAAACAATACTAACAAAGATAGAATGACATAGAGATAAAAAAAGATTGAATTTTGTGAATCTAAATTAATTTAATATAATCCTATAATTATGAATCGGCGATTCATTGTGCAACTCGTACGTTAATGCTTGAACCCTATTCATTTATTTACTATTTTAACTCATTAGATTTAGCAGGAAGCAATTGACCATAACATAATAAATCAAAAATCTCCAATCCAATAAGAAGATAAAAAAAGGTATCCGATGATAGTATTTAGTAAATAAAATAAAGTTTGACTTTATTTTTGGGGGTACAACTCAATTCGAGCGTTAGGAGTTTCCACTACATTATCTTTTGAGATTCTCCAGTCTTTTTTGACATATCCTCTTAGGTAGTTGGATCATTAGATTCTAATTCTATTCTGGTTAGGTCCAAAAGGAACCTTTCCTTTAGCTGAACTAAAGGTTGCATTCTAAATTTAGATTTCTAGAACTATTGTTTTATTTGTTCTCTTCATTAACGTCTATATCTTATTCTTTTAGAGTCTATTGTATGACGCATCCACTTTTTGAAATTAAATAATTAAATAAAGGTAGAGCAAAAAAAAACTTTTTTTAAAATGGATTTAGCATTTATTGTATTGCCTCACTATCAAAAAATTTCATATAATATTTAATTAAGAATTATATTAGAAACAGAAACCTTTTATTCGAACTTTACTAAACTAAAATCAGGAATTTATATTATTAAACCAGCAATAAAAATTTTTATTATTTATACTAATAAATAAACACGTGAAGTTTAAGTATATTGTGTTGAATAACATACACATAGACAAGCAACAATAAAAAATAGGCAAAAATTCAATAGGATTTCATTTTAATACTGTTCTAAAATGCGTTGCTGTGTCAGAGGAAGGATAGCTATACTGATTCGGTATACTCTAAATACACCTTCGGTACAATATTGACGATCTTACAAAGATGTTATATCAGTAGTTTTCTATTTACTGATCCCATCTTTTACAGAATCGATTCCCCTTTTTGACTGTACAAGAATATGTGGAGCTCAGCATGTCTGGAAGCACGGGAGAACGTTCTTTTGCTGATATTATTACCAGTATTCGATACTGGGTAATTCATAGTATTACTATACCTTCCCTATTTATTGCGGGTTGGTTATTCGTCAGTACGGGTTTAGCTTATGATGTGTTTGGAAGCCCTCGGCCAAACGAATATTTTACAGAGAACCGACAAAGTGTTCCATTAATTACTGGACGTTTTGATTCTTTGGAACAACTCGATGAATTTAGTAGATCCTTTTAGGAGGTCCCCAATGACTATAGATCGAACCTATCCAATTTTTACAGTGCGATGGTTGGCTGTTCATGGACTAGCTGTACCTACCGTTTCTTTTTTGGGAGCAATATCAGCAATGCAGTTCATCCAACGATAAACCTAATCCAAATTATAGAGCTATGACACAATCAAATCCAAATGAACAAAATGTTGAATTAAATCGTACCAGTTTATACTGGGGGTTATTACTCATTTTTGTACTGGCTGTTTTATTTTCTAATTATTTCTTCAATTAAGGTTAAGGGAAAGAACAAAATAGTAAGGATTCTCTTATCCCATTCGGAAGGATACTCTCTTCATAATTATCCATGACTGTTTTTGTCTCTAGCATGATCACTTGATGAAATGTGGAGGAAGGTGGGATAAATGGCCGATACTACTGGAAGGATTCCTCTTTGGCTGATAGGTACTGTAGCTGGTATTCTTGTGATTGGTTTAGTTGGTCTTTTCTTTTACGGTTCATATTCCGGATTAGGCTCATCTCTCTAGTAATAAGATGAGCAGAATTGTACACATCAAAAACTAATAACTCAGCAGGACCATACCCTCGAATCAAATAAAACAAAGGGTACGGTCCTGCCGAGTTATTATATGACTTTTTTTTTAGAGTATAACGAACCTTTAAGTCATTCCATAAGCTAAAAGAAAGCAGGAAAATTTTTTATTCAACACAATCACTACTATTTTTACTTGTAAATAAAATATCCGAAAAAAAATCGCTTGTTCTGATATTTTAGTTTAATACTTTTAAAATGGGATTCCTTTGATTTGGATTATCTCTATTTTTGAAGAAGTGAATTCGTTAATGAGAATTGAGAGTTGCTCCCTTCTCTCTCTATTATCTCCTTATCATTGATGTTCCATTTTTTTTTTTTTTTTTTTTTCACTTTTAAAAGTAATGGATCCATTCTATGGATGATACACATCAAATCCAATTCTATTTATACGTAAGAGCAAAATTTCACTGTGATAATATTATGAAAATAAAAAGGTGTGTATAAATTATTCACTTTTCAATATAATATGACAGAGCCTAAGAAAAAAGAAGAAAACAAAAGATAAATAACTTGTGAAATTTTTGTTATTAATTCTTTTAAAAATAAAATTAAGGGAATTGACTAATTGATTGAAGGAATTCAATTTTATCAAACATTTTTTTAAAAATCATCCGCCCTTTTTTGTTTGTTCACTAATTCTTATTAATTTAAAAGTTCTAATAGATTTGTAAAAGGACAAAAAAGTCATTTATCTTTCACGCACAGGAGAAAACAAGGATTATATTATTCTTAGATTCGACACAATAAAAAAAGGAATATCCCTTTTTTGTGTCGAATCGAAGAATAGAAAGACTATAAAAACCCCTTAGAAGCATTTGTCTTTTCTTTGTTAGTTATACTTGACCAGGTAGTTGGTTCCTGTGTATTGTCTTTGTATACCTAATATCCATTAGTAGTACTATGTACTAGAAATTAAAGGTAATAAAATCTCGATATCTCTCAAAAAAGCGTATAAATAAAACAGACAAAAAAGACTGTACAAATCTTTATGATTATTAAAAATGATGCCCTCAATCAAAAAAAGTTCGTCCTTTCCTTTTTTTATCAACTTAGTATTAAGAAATACCTATATCTAAAAATTCATTTCGAACAACTGAACCTTTTCAAACTGTTTCTTTTTAAGAACTAAAAAGATTTGTGCTAGAACAACTGATGCTAAGAAGAACAAAAGACCTTGGACGCGTGCGGTATCTTGAAGGACTATCTCAGCATCTGCCTGACCAAATCCCCCCACATTTGGATTACTCGTTAATAGTTGATCAAGTTTAATAGACTCACCTTCTGAAACAAGAAGTTCCGGTCCTGGAGGTATAATATCAATCACTTCATGCCCATCCGATGGATCAGTTATGGTTATTTCATATCCCTTTTTCTCTTTACGTACTATTTTGCTTATTACACCTGCGGATGTAGCATTATAGACAGTATTGTTACTCTTGCTGCCATCAGGATAAATCTGACCCCGTCCCCTGTTTCCCCCTACGTATATAGGATATTTTAAGAAATAAGCGTCCTTATTAGTTGCGGGGTCTGGAGAAAGAATAGGGAAGACTATTTCCCTATTTTTCTGACCAGGCACTGGACCCACGACAATAATATTTTTTTTGGTCGGACTATAACTCTGAAAAGAAATATTGCCGATCTTTTCTTTCAGCTCAGGAGAAATACGATCGGCAGGGGCTAATTCAAATCCCTCAGGTAAAATAAGAACAGCCCCCACATTCAAACCACCTTTTTTGCCATTAGCAAGAACTTGTTTCACTTGTGTATCATAAGGAATTCTAACTACTGCTTCAAATACAGTATCAGGAAGCACAGATTGCGGAACCTCAATATCCACGGGTTTACTAGCTAAATGACAATTGGCACAAACAATTCGTCCCGTTGCTTCTCGTGGATTTTCAAAACCCTGCTGCGCAAAAATGGGATATGCACTTGCAATAGATGTCTGAGTTATTACATATATCCCGATCGATACAGAAATAAATCGAGTCATCTGCTGCTTTACCCAAAAAAAAGTATTTCTATTTTGCATGGTCCAATTATTCTTATTGATCCCCAAATTTCTACAATAAATTAGGTAGGTAGCTAGTCTAGTTCCCTATCCACGAGTCTGTCGTTGTACTGGAATACAAATACTTTAACTAAACAGGTAGAAGTATAAAGAAAGAGTAAGTCAAATTAAAATTTCGTTATGTACGAAGCAAGATTCAGATTGGATTAATATAAGGAGATCCAATAAATTCTTCAGTCTCATTCATTCATCGAATGATAAATCACTACCAGGGACGGAGATACACGATTTAAATAATGGAAAATCCAATATTTTACAATTGTATCTAGAATAACTGGAAAAGTGGAAACAAGACCGGATATAATTTGATCATTATGTGCCAATCCAAAATCGTTGTATACCGAACCAATCATTAATTCCCAACCATGTGGAGAATGGAATCCGATCCATAAATCCGTGACTAAAAGAATCGAAAAGGCTTTTATTGTGTCACTTAAGTTATATAAGAATTCCTGAATCCAAGAATTAAGAATGACAAGTTTTTTATTACTCAGAATAAAATAACCACTTAGAATAGCGAAACAGATTATATTTGTCGAGAAATGCAAAATACTATTTAAATTATATTCATTATGCATTTTGACCAATTGTACTGTTTCTTTGTGGATCCCTATACGAACCTTTTGTAAATTTATCTCGGGGTACTCCTTTATCATTTCATCCAACAGAAAAAGTTCTTCTAATTCTATGAATTTTTCTAGAATGTTCTTCTCTTGAATATCATTCAAGAAAGTTTCCGATTGCCTGTTATTTAACCAATCAGTAATCCAAGGTTCCAGACATTTAGTAAATGAGAGAGAGACCCACCAGGGTAAAAATACTATAGCTGCAATATATGGAAGGAAAATAAAAGCTTTATTTTTTTTTTTTTTTTTTTTTTCACTTTGTTCTTTTTCATTTTTTTGAATTGTTACTAAACCTGCTTCATTTGTTGATTTCTCTTATATGATCTTTTCTTGAAGCATGAGTTATATAACAAGCAAGGTATGGAACCTATGGATCTATTTCCATTTTTTATATAGAGATAATTATTTAGTTCATTTCTTTAGTCTTTAGATCTAAAATAGAGAACTAGAAAAATAGGCTTTTGTTTCGTATAAAAAATAAGCGAATAGAGTTCTGAGCTATTTGAATTGAACAAGAAACAAATGTCTTGCATCCTTTTTTGTTCTCTTTTCAATTACTGCTCGAAACAAAACTCAAATAAAGACTAGTCTTTGGGGTCAAAAATTTCAAGACAAAAAAACTCCATCTGTGGATCAACTCATTTTTTGAAAAAGTTATACACCGAGGAAAGAAGATATTTCAGATTTATGAAAAATAGTGATGATCAAATCGGAAACAGGTGGTAAAACTAAAGTAAAGATTAATTTTATGATGATCAGAGATCCAAGTATTTCTTTCGTCAAAACCAAGAAGATAAAAGATCAGTTGACAAAAAAAATAAATAAATTCACTGAAATTTTCTTTTTATGTACTTAATCTATCAATTCTAAAATGGCATATTTTGCTCAACTAAAAACAAAACATGAATTCTCTATTTAAAAATCTCCGGTTGGGGTATATGTGATCAATCTAGTCTTATTAGACTTGTTAATAGTCTGAAAAACTTGAGTTGAATTACATACACATAAAAAAGGGCAGACGAAAAAGGAATTCTTATTATATTTTAGTCGTTTTATTGCAGATGCGCCCCCTCCCTGTTTCTTTGATTTTTTCTATAGGTCACCACATCAACCCAACAAATATATACAATATAACATGTTCTACTCGAACAAGCGTTGTGAAGATAAACTTGAGTTGTATTAAAAAAAGACGAAGAGTATTCCTGAATTCCTTCCCTTATACTTAGCTTAGAAAGTAGTCATTGCACCCCCATTTTAGTTCAAAAACCTTCAATTGGTACGCGCAAGAAATAGGCTAATTCCGCAGCTTTTTGTTCAATTTCTCGTGGAGTTAAATTTTCATCAGTCCGAGTTAAGGGAATAGTTCCTTGGCCCCTGACTTCCATATAAAGCACACGTCGAGTATAAAGGCCTTCTTTAACCTCCACTCTGATTGATTGAACATCACTCATAAGGAATCGAAGGAATATACGACGATTTTTTCCCGGAAATCCCCAACGAAAAATAGACACTATTCCTTCTTTTGTATCGAATCGATCATAACCACTACCTACATTCCACAAAATAGTGGACCACAAATAGGAACTAATAAATAGACCCGCAATTCCATAGAAAGACATTACAATCCCTTGTGGAAAAAAAGAGATTTCCTGAGATGGAAATAAAGATATCAGATTCCTACCAAGATAACTAGAGGTTCCAACAACTAAGAATCCTAGTGAACCTAAAAAAAGGATACAGGCCCAGAAAAAATTACTTGTTTTTCGAGACCCTGTTATAAATTCTATCCATATATGGTCTGATCGCCAGTTCATACTATACTAGATCCAATTGCATTCGATTGGAATTCGGAGAATAAACCAAATAAATTTGACTTTTATTTTCCTGCTCCCGAGGTAACTCTCATCAACTAGCACTTCATGTGAACCATTAAGAGTAATTGGTTAGATACATTGATTTTCCACTTTATATGAAACCAAAAATATCGGATGATGCTTTTTTAACCAGCTAGACCTGCATATACATGCATTTATACGGATATAATGTATACACGTGGAAAAGGTTTTTTTATGAATTTGTCGTTACAAGCAATCCCATATCATATCGACATTCTACTCAAAAATAGATACTAAAAAAATGATTCAGTGTTGATTAAAATAACTTTGTGAGATTTGGTCCCATAGATGAGTTATACAATCTTATTTTTTTGAACATAAAGAAATAAAGAAGCCATTGCAAATGCCGGAAATACTAGGCCTACTAAAGGCACAAAAATAGAGGGTAAGTTGAAATCTGTCATAGAATGGGTGCCTCGATTTAATATTTTAACCTCTGATAAAGATATCTTATGATAAATATATATCTATTATAAGTAATATTTAGTAGTTAATAAATGGAAAGTAATATAAAAAGTCCTATAAAGTAGTTAATAAATGCAACAAATGTAAAACTACGTTAAGTGGACCCTTTTTTTTGACACGAATATGTATGATAATTCCATTTAATAAACTTATTCGTTTTTTTTTCTTATCTTCTTTCTAAAAGAAAACTAAAATACTACTAACTTTTTATAAGTTCGCGACTCTAACTAATTCCAGGGGGATTGATAGTCAAAAAAGTTTCGGACGTTAGAGAGGTTACATCAATTACTACCTACTTTTGTATTTTATCAAATAGGTATATCATAGGTATATTTAATCTTTTTTTATTTCATATTTAGTTTCTTATATTATCTAGAAAATAAAAATAATTCTTAGTTCATTATGATATTTAATTATTATTTAGTACTTTATAAATTCTATTCTATATATAATATAATAAAATTTTGACATTCTATTTTTTTAGGCTATTGAAATTCAATTCTTATTTATAGTTTAAATTTATCTATATTTTATCTTTTATTTATATTAGTATAATTTATATTAATATCTAAAAACACTATTTATATATAATATAATTTTCATTACTAGATATTTATTCATTTATATCTTAAATTTGGTTATATATTCACTTTTATTTTGATATATTACATTAACACTAGTACATTTACATTAAATTTCTCTTTTTTTGACCTAAAAAAAAAGAATAACTAACAAAAAATTTAAGTCAAAGGAAAGAAACCGTGGAGCTGAAATAACTCAGCCAGAACACCCTTTAAAAGATTCCGTGGTACGATTAGATCAAATAATCCCTTCTGAAATAAATACTCAGCTGCTTGTGAACCGTCGGGTACTGTCTTATTCAATGTTTGTTCAATTACTCTTTTACCTGCAAATGCAATGTAGGCATTAGGTTCAGCAATTATGATATCTCCCAACATACCAAAACTGGCTGTAACCCCACCTGTTGTCGGCGATGTAAGAATTGGTACATAGAATAACTTTTTATTTAATTGATAATTATATAAAGCAGAAGATATTTTAGCCATTTGCATCAAACTCAAACTTCCTTCTTGCATGCGTGCTCCGCCAGAAGCACATACAATAATAACAGGTAGAGACTTATTAGTCGCATATTCGATCAAACGGGTGATTTTCTCACCGACTACAGATCCCATACTACCTCCCATGAACTGAAAATCCATGACTCCAATAGCTATAGGAATACCGTTTAGTTGACCTATGCCTGTTTGAACAGCGTCAGTTAAACCTGTCTTTTTTTGATAAGAATCAATACGATCTCTATACGGTTCTTCCTCTGAATGAAATTCAATGGGGTCTGTCGAGACCATATTCTCATCCATAGGATCCCAGGTGCCCGGATCAATCAAAAGTTCGATTCTCTCTGAACTACTCATTTTCAAATGATATCCACAGTGTTCGCAAATATTCAGTCTTGACCTAAAAAATTTCTTATAATTTAATCCATAACAATTTTCGCACTGAACCCATAAATGTCGGTATTTTTTATTTATATCTAAATCATTAGATCTTCCTCTTATATTAAAATCACTGGCATTAATACTAGTTCTGATAGTAGAATTACTACTTTCACTAACACTTATACTTTCATTAGAAATAAAATTATAAACATAATTATCACTGTAGTTATGGGTCTCGCCTGAAATGTAACTCTCACTACTGATTTCATAACGCAGATAACTATCAATGCAACTATTTATATGATTATTCCAACTAGATTGAGTATCATACATGTAACGATAAGAGTATCGACTAGTATTTTTAGATCCACTATTCATATAACTCGAATTCGGGGAACTAGAAAAAGAACGTTCTAGTTCAGTGATAAAAGTACTCTCATTGTCAATCTCAAAAATCTGATTTTCACTATCAAAATATATAGAAAAACTGTCCCCGTTACTATCCCTAACTAAAAAAGTGTCGTCAGAAATGAAACTCCAAATGTCTATGATATCCAAAAACTGGTCAACATTACTGAAATTACAACTCCCACTCTCATTCCAACTGGAAACGTTCTTATCCATAGTATTTTAAACCGGGTCTTCACTTGCATTGGTATATCTAATAGGACCAAGACTATCCATCGATCTACTTAACCTAGACTTGTTTCTAATTTATCAGTAGAGAAGAGAAGATCGAGTTGAACCAAGGGTTTTCCATATAGTATTACCACCGCTTATTTAAAAATCTAATAGATGAATAGTCATTCGATAAACAATTTTTTGTTGGATTTAGAATTAATAGAGATTCAGCCCTTTTGTTTGGACCGCTACGTTAAGTAATACGAATAAGTTAAGTATTTATTTAATTTAAAGAACTAATTAGAGTGTTCTGGAATACGGGGTCTAATATCAATCTAGATTCTGATTTATCATATTTAGGTTTAGGATTTAAATCATCGAATCTTTTGCTCAATTATAATACAAAAGAAGGATTTATTCTCATATTGTGTACAAATTATCATCTTATTCAAAGTATAAATACTAGTTTACTGACTTCATTCTCGTCTACGCGACACGGAACGAAAAAGACAATATACAGGATCAGTGGAAGGCACGTTTCCCTAGCTTG
Organism: Wolffia australiana; assembly: GCF_029677425.1. Lineage (NCBI taxonomy): Eukaryota > Viridiplantae > Streptophyta > Magnoliopsida > Alismatales > Araceae > Wolffia > Wolffia australiana. Next base: position 62,672 of record NC_015899.1, on the reverse strand, counting down.
AGCTATGGTCTGCAACTCTGGTATATTAACTAATCCACCAATCCCAAGGATCCATAGGATTTATTATGTATAGAACATAAGAAAAAAAGAAGTCTTTTTTTTTAACCTTAACTTAGTCTTGGATTTATATCGTGGATATATTGATTCTAAGTAAGGTCCTTGTCCCTGTACATTCTGTATATATTGATACATAAAAGAAAAGATATATGCAAAAAAGATATATGTAAATACAAAAGATCCTCATTTTTTCGGCCCAATCTTTTACTAATAAAGGATTGAGCCGAGTTTAATTGCAATTAGGAGAACAAACAGGAATTACTGAATTAGGTAAGCTTAGTTTTTATTTAACATCTAGCTTATCTACTGGTTCGAATTCAAATTTGATCGCTTTCCAAACTTCACAAGCAGCGGCTAATTCAGGACTCCATTTGCAAGCTTCACGGATAATTTCATTACCTTCACGAGCAAGGTCACGTCCCTCATTACGAGCTTGTACACAAGCTTCTAAAGCTACACGGTTAGCTACTGCACCTGGTGCATTACCCCAAGGGTGTCCTAAAGTTCCGCCACCAAACTGTAGTACGGAATCATCTCCAAAGATCTCGGTCAGTGCAGGCATATGCCAAACGTGAATACCACCTGAAGCTACAGGGATAACACCAGGCATAGATACCCAATCTTGAGTGAAGAAAATACCACGACTTCTGTCTTTTTCAATAAAATCATCACGTAATAAATCAACAAAACCTAAAGTCATCTCACGCTCACCTTCTAGCTTACCTACTACGGTACCAGAGTGAATATGGTCACCACCAGACATACGTAATGCTTTAGCTAGTACACGGAAATGCATACCATGGTTTTTCTGTCTATCAATAACCGCATGCATTGCACGGTGAATGTGAAGAAGTAGACCGTTGTCTCGGCAATAATGTGCCAAACTAGTATTTGCAGTGAATCCACCAGTTAAGTAGTCATGCATAACAATTGGGACACCCAATTCTCTAGCAAACACAGCTCTCTTGATCATTTCTTCACAAGTACCTGCGGTAGCATTTAGGTAATGCCCTTTAATTTCACCAGTTTCAGCTTGTGCTTTATAAATTGCTTCAGCACAGAATAAGAAACGGTCTCTCCAACGCATAAATGGTTGTGAGTTTACGTTTTCATCATCCTTGGTAAAATCAAGTCCACCACGTAGACATTCATAAACCGCTCTACCGTAGTTTTTCGCAGATAATCCCAATTTTGGTTTGATGGTACATCCTAATAGAGGACGACCATACTTGTTCAATTTATCTCTTTCAACTTGGATCCCGTGAGGTGGGCCTTGGAAAGTTTTGGAATAAGCAGGAGGAATTCTCAAATCTTCCAGACGTAGAGCTCGTAAAGCTTTAAACCCAAATACGTTACCTACAATGGAAGTAAACATGTTAGTAACAGAACCTTCTTCAAAAAGGTCTAATGGGTAAGCTACATAAGCAATATATTGATTTTCTTCTCCAGCAACAGGTTCGATATGGTAGCATCGTCCTTTGTAACGGTCAAGACTGGTAAGACCATCAGTCCACACAGTTGTCCATGTACCAGTAGAAGATTCCGCAGCTACTGCAGCCCCTGCTTCTTCAGGTGGAACTCCAGGTTGAGGAGTTACTCGGAATGCTGCCAAGATATCAGTATCTTTTGTCTCATACTCAGGAGTATAATAAGTCAATTTGTAATCTTTAACCCCAGCTTTGAATCCAGCACTTGCTTTAGTCTCTGTTTGTGGTGACATAAGTCCCTCCCTACAACTCATGAATTAAGAATTCTCACAACGACAAGGTCTACTCGACATGGATTGGGCGTGAATGAAACATTTGAAAAGAAAATCAATTCTTTTACAAATTTTTTCAATTCAATTTCAATTATCAATTAATATTCTCAATTAATTAATAATACCATGTATTTGATTCGTCAAATACATCATTATTGTATACTCTTTGATATGTATGGCGCAACCCAACCTTTGATTTGCAAGTTTGTAGTTTATCGCTTTCTTGGTTTTATTTAAATGTCTTTCTTATCTAAATAGTTATCTAACTGTCTTATTTCAATATTAAATATTTTCTAAATACTCAAAAAAATCCCTCTTGACAGTGATATATCTTGTATATGTAAATCCTAGATGTAAAAATTAACCTAACTCATCCATCAAAAAGGTATAGTCTAACCCACAAATGGGCAAAAATCCTTCTGAAAAAATAAAAAAAAATGAACAATGAGATAGAAAAAATGAATAATAGATAGAGTTCAGGTTCGAATTACATAATTACATAAATCATAAAATAAGATATGATATGTATGGAATTATCTATAATGGTAGATAAAAGAAACACACTTCTTCATGCTTCTTAGTCATCTTCATCTACTTTAGTTGAAAAACAAAATTGTGGTTAAACTTGAAAATTCATTCATTGAATGAGTAAATGATTGAATTAGATTCAGTTGGATAGTACCAACTACCATTTTGTTTTTGAAAGTAAATGTGCTAACTTTCATTTATTATTGAATTAACCGATCAACTTGCTATCGGACATTTTTTTATTCGGAAATATAATATTCCAAAAAATTTCGACATATTTCACTTTATCATCATTATGCAAATAAATCCTACTACTTCTGGGACTGCGGTTTCACAATTGGAAGAAAAAAACCTAGGGCGTATTGCTCAAATTATTGGCCCAGTACTGGATATCGTTTTTTCCCCGGGTAAAATGCCCAATATTTATAATGCCTTGGTAGTTCAAGGTCAAGATGCGGATGGTCAGGAAATTAAAGTTACTTGTGAGGTACAGCAATTATTAGGAAATAATCGAGTTCGAGCTGTAGCTATGAGTGCTACAGATGGTCTAACGAGAGGAATGGACGTGATTGATACGGGAGCTGCTCTAAGCGTTCCAGTCGGTGGAGCCACTCTGGGACGAATTTTCAATGTTCTTGGTGAGCCTGTTGATAATTTAGGTCCTGTAGATACTCGCACAACATCTCCTATTCATAGATCCGCACCCGCCTTTATCCAGTTAGATACGAAATTAGCAATCTTTGAAACTGGGATTAAAGTAGTGGATCTTTTAGCCCCTTATCGCCGTGGAGGAAAAATTGGACTATTTGGGGGAGCTGGAGTGGGTAAAACAGTCCTGATTATGGAATTGATCAACAACATTGCTAAAGCTCATGGAGGTGTATCCGTATTTGGTGGAGTAGGCGAACGTACTCGTGAAGGAAATGACCTTTACATGGAAATGAAAGAATCCGGAGTCATTAATGAAAAAAATATTGCAGAATCAAAAGTAGCTCTCGTCTATGGTCAGATGAATGAACCGCCTGGAGCTCGTATGAGAGTTGGTTTGACCGCTCTAACTATGGCGGAATATTTCCGAGATGTTAATGAACAAGACGTACTGCTATTCATTGACAATATTTTTAGATTCGTCCAAGCAGGATCCGAAGTATCGGCTTTATTAGGTAGAATGCCGTCTGCGGTGGGTTATCAACCTACCCTTAGTACAGAAATGGGTTCTTTGCAAGAAAGAATTACGTCTACAAAGGAGGGATCTATAACTTCTATTCAAGCAGTTTATGTACCTGCAGACGATTTGACTGACCCTGCGCCAGCAACGACATTTGCGCATTTAGATGCGACTACCGTACTATCAAGAGGATTAGCTGCTAAAGGTATTTATCCAGCAGTGGATCCTTTAGATTCAACGTCAACCATGCTACAACCTGCAATCGTTGGTGAGGAACATTATGAAACTGCGCAAAGAGTCAAGGAAACTTTACAACGTTACAAAGAACTGCAGGACATTATCGCTATCCTTGGATTAGACGAATTATCCGAAGAGGATCGTTTAACCGTAGCACGAGCACGAAAAATTGAGCGTTTCTTATCACAACCCTTCTTTGTAGCGGAAGTATTTACTGGTTCTCCAGGGAAATATGTTGGCCTTGAAGAAACCATTAGGGGCTTTAAACTTATTCTCTCAGGCGAATTAGACAGTCTTCCTGAACAGGCCTTTTATTTGGTGGGTAACATCGATGAAGCTACTGCGAAAGCTATAAACTTAGAAGTGGAGAGCAATTTGAAGAAATGACCTTAAATCTTAGTGTACTGACGCCTACTCGAATTGTTTGGGATTCAGAAGTTAAAGAAATAATTTTATCGACTAATAGTGGCCAAATTGGTATATTACCAAACCACGCTCCTATTGCCACAGCTGTAGATATAGGTCTATTGAGAATACGCCTAACAGACCAATGGGTAACGGTGGCTTTGATGGGCGGATTTGCTAGAGTAGGTAATAATGAGATCACCATTCTAGGAAATGATGCAGAGATAAGTACTGATATTGATCCGCAAGAAGCTCAAGAAGCTCTTGAAAAAGCGGAAGAAAATTTGCGTAAAGCAGAAGGTAAAAGACAAGCAATTGAGGCTAATCTAGCTCTAAGACGAGCTAAGACACGAGTAGAGGCTATCAATGTTATTTCCGCTAGTTGATGTTGATGCATCGGAACAATAAAAAGAAGTTCTTTATTAGACAAGACTGTCTATTTTGAGCCCAAAAATGGAAAACAATGAGATTAAGTCTAATCTAAGAAATACAACAAAAAAATGAAATGAGTATAAAAACTTATTAGATACCGGAATAACTGGTATCTAATAAGTTGTACCTACTATTGGATTTGAACCAATGACTCCCGCCGTATGAAAGCAATACTCTAACCACTGAGTTAAGTAGGTCTTTTATCACTACAAAGAAAAATTCAACTTATCACTTTTGGGATTATATATAGAATAGGATTTCTAAGCAATACCAATCCTTAAATTAATTAAAAAGCAATGGGCAAAGAATTATTATGGAGATCATCAAATACCCATCTTGACAAGAAATTATCTATATGTTAAGATGTTTATCACAAGGGCTATAGCTCAGTTGGTAGAGCAACTCGTTTACACGTGCGCCAATGTTTTTTCAAAGGAGTCAATCAAGTAATCAAATAATTGATCTTATTGATAAAGTAATGTCTTACTCCATGGATTCAAGAGAACAAGAGAACAATAGCCTGACATAACAACTATTTGGTCAGTCCGATTCGAGTGTGAATTCTGATGCCAAATAAAGCCCATCATTGATTTGAGAATTGATAAGGTGAATACCCAGTCTATTCAATGTTAGGTATAACGAGTATAAGGGCCTTAAAAACCTCTTTTCGTCCTATGAACTTTAAGGTGTAAGAAGTCTCATATTTGACTCTTAGAGCGGAACGATAGAGACTCCATTAAACTTTCACTTAGTTGGATCTAGGCCATAACCCTAAACAGACCTACGTCAAAGTAATCCTTCTTTGAAACACTTTGGTATTGCTCTTAGATCATGATTCGACTAATGATAATGAATCAGAGCAAGTGGAGCCATCTGATTATCTTCCTGTTTTTGTTGAAGAAAAAACATGGTGGACTAACTGATCCTTTTATCAGTTAATGAAAGAGCCCAATGCAATAAAAAAATGCATGTTGGGTCTTTGAAACAGTTCGAATCATTTTGATAATAAAAAGTTTGAGCTGTTTTACCGAGAAGGTCTACGGTTCAAGTCCGTATAGCCCTATACCTTATATTGAATATTTACATATTCTTTTTTCCTAATCTTATTACTACTAGTTTTTTACTAGTTAGTTGGTGAGTCCCTAGACCTAGAAGTATTACCTTCTCATAACATCGAGTCATATGTACAAGAAAATGCAAACCCAAATTTTATTTATTTGACTTCAATTGATACAATTAATAGTTCTATTTATTTTATAAAATCTCTGATCCGCTAAAAAATTCATTCTTTTTTTTTGTTAATCGTCGAATGAAATGAGATAAAACCATTTTATATTATAGTACCTTCATCAAAGAGTTTGGTTTGTGATAGTCTTTTTTTGACTTTGGTATGTATCCCTAATCCCTTTGTTTTTAAGTTAACTCAAAATCGTCACATGATCTCGGTTAAAAACGACAAACCTACTCAAACAAATCTAAGCCTCTTCGATTTCTATGAATTCAGTTGGTTTCGATATTTCATTTCTCAAATCTTTCGATTTTGCTAATATGTTATTATTTTCTATTACTATTAGAAAGTATCTTATGTCAAATTTCTGAGTCCACTTATTAGTCCACTCTACTAGACTTATATGGGTTTGCCTCAAAACAAACTTACTTTATTTATCTTGTAGTAAAAATTAAGATTCGCCTTACTAATATGAATAGGGGTTAATCTGACTAAGTGATATTCCTGTAAAAAAAAGAAGTCGGTTCATTACAAATGACCTTTTTTTTTTACTTTAGTATTACTATTCAAAATATTTTTGCATTATAACTCTACAAAACACCTTTCTTTTTATTTTTTGTTATAAAGTCGGTGGGGACAGTCGAGATCCAACTAATGTTTTTTATATGGAAAAAAATTCTAGTTTGGTTCCTAGCCCTTAAAGAGATTTAATTAACAAAATTAAGAATTATCTCCATTTTACAAAAATTATCTCCATTTTACAGATAAGAATTCTAGTATTTTATAAAAGAATAGAAATTTAGGATAGGTCACAAAGAGATAATATAATTATTGCATGTATTCCTTTTTGTATATAGTTGTATTGACTCAATAGCCACATTCTATACCTGACTTTTTTTAGAAATAAATAGATTAGAAATTCCTCTTTTGTTAATGCCTATATGTTATATCACTAAGGCTAAGAATAATAGAATCCTTATTTGACTTAAGTTAAACTGTTCTGGACGAATTGACAATTAATTCTAATTCGAATCGACTAATTCAGTCTATTCCACATTAATTAATAGGAGTGCATCTATGTTTCTGCTTTACGAATATGATATTTTCTGGGCATTTCTCATAATATCAAGTGTTATTCCTATCTTGGCATTTCTTGTTTCTGGAGTTTTAGCTCCCCTTAGTGAAGGACCGGAGAAGCTATCTAGTTATGAATCGGGTATAGAACCTATAGGGGATGCTTGGGTACAATTCCGAATTCGCTATTATATGTTTGCTTTAGTTTTTGTTGTTTTTGATGTTGAAACCGTCTTTCTTTATCCGTGGGCAATGAGTTTTGATGTATTAGGTGTATCCGTATTTATAGAAGCTTTAATTTTTGTGCTTATCCTAATTGTTGGTTTAGTTTATGCATGGCGAAAAGGAGCATTGGAATGGTCTTAGCTCATGAATATTCAAATAATAAAAAAGAGTCTATTGAGACAGTTATGAATTTGATTGAGTTGCCGTCACTTGACCAAACAATACCCAATTCAGTTATTTCAACTACCTTGAATGATCTTTCAAATTGGTCAAGACTCTCGAGTTTATGGCCACTTTTATATGGTACCAGTTGTTGTTTTATTGAATTTGCTGCATTAATAGGCTCGCGATTTGACTTTGATCGTTATGGATTAGTACCAAGATCAAGTCCTAGGCAAGCGGACCTAATTTTAACAGCCGGCACAGTAACAATGAAAATGGCTCCTTCTTTAGTCAGATTATATGAACAAATGCCTGAACCTAAATATGTCATTGCCATGGGGGCCTGTACTATTACGGGAGGGATGTTTAGTACCGATTCTTATAGTACCGTTCGGGGAGTCGATAAGTTAATTCCAGTTGATGTCTATTTGCCGGGTTGCCCGCCTAAACCAGAGGCAGTTATAGATGCAATAACGAAACTTCGTAAGAAGATATCTCGAGAAATCTATGAAGATAGAATTGGTTATCAACAAGAAAATCGATGTTTTACTACCAATCATAAATTTAATGTTCAACGCAGTATTCATACTGGAAATTACAATCAAGAATTGCTTTATCAATCATCATCTACTTCAGAAATAACTTCTGAAGAATTATTTAGATCCAAAAGTTCAATATCTTCACAAAAAAGAGTCAATTGAGCAGGTTATTTTTGTTAAGGAGAATCATAAAAAGCTTCAATCTGTATAAATTTCATTGTCAATATGAAAGACTTCTATAAATCCAAATGTGGGAGAGATCAAGAAGATGCAGAGTCATTTATCTGCTTGGCTAGTCAAGTATGAGCTTGTTCATAGATCCTTGGGCTTTGATTATCAAGGAATAGAGACTTTACAAATAAAACCCGAAGATTGGGATTCCATTGCTGTCATTTTATATGTGTATGGTTACAATTACTTACGTTCTCAGTGTGCTTATGATGTCGCACCAGGTGGATTTTTAGCTAGTGTATATCATCTTACGAGAATACAGTATGGGGTTGATCAACCGGAGGAAGTATGTATAAAAGTTTTTGTCCCAAGGGAAAATCCTATAGTCCCATCTGTTTTCTGGGTTTGGAGGAGTGCAGATTTTCAAGAACGTGAATCCTATGATATGTTAGGAATTTCTTATGATAATCATCCACGCCTTAAACGTATTTTGATGCCTGAAAGTTGGATAGGTTGGCCTTTACGTAAGGACTATATTACTCCCAATTTCTATGAAATACAAGATGCTCATTAAATGATAAGAAACTTATGTCACTTAGATGATACAACTTCATATTTCAAGTCAAAGAATACTTTTACTTTAAGGTCTGTTCCCTATAAAACAGAGTTACTTGATTCTAATTCGTATTCTGCATCAGTTAAAAAGAGTTAATTTATATTATTCCTAACCCCATTTAAAATGCTCTTCGTTTTTTGATAAGGAGACACAATAGAATGAATGAAAAGGGTTCTGTACTATGAACTTTGTACCGCGCATATCACATAGATAAATCCCATAAAATAAAGTAAAGTAAAACAAGTAAGAATAAATTAAAAATACATCGAAAAAGAAAAAATTCACTAATCAAAAAAGAATCAGATTTAATTTGTACTGTCTATAAAAAGGATAATTAATTTGATCTCTTTTTATCTTTCAACCCCTATAAGTTAGGGGTGCTATTTTGACTTTTTTGATTTATATATTACTTAAAATATAGATAAAGTTAGTGAACTTTTTTCTTGGAATTATTATGCATTTTTGTTATTTTTATTCATTAATAAATTTCTTTTATTAGTAATATAATTAGATCTAATAATATTAATCTAAGTACATAATAATAATAGAATTAGAAAATATAAGAAATATAATGGTAAAAAATGAAAAACGAAACTTTTTGAATCAATGAGATCAGTCATAATTTAAAGACAAAAAAGTGAGTATAATGGAATTTTTAACCCCACACCCACAGCACTTATCTTAAAGTCATCAAATCCTCCTCTTTATCTAACTATAAGCTATAAGGATGAATAAGTACGTATCAAGTTCTATTAATGTACTCAGACCTTTCTTTCTTGCTGAATTTGTATTCTATTCTTCCGAGAATTAATTAGTTGTCAGGAACCAGGTTTGAACTGGTGACACGAGGATTTTCAGTCCTCTGCTCTACCAACTGAGCTATCCCGACTATACTATTTGACATGCATCACCTTATCTTACTCCATCTAGTACTTCTGTTTGTGTTCATTAAAATAACAGGACAAAAAAAAATAATAGGCGTTTAAAACTTTTTTGACTTTTTTGGTCTTAACGTAAATAGGAATTTCAAGATTGATATTATAAGTGAAAGGATAACCTAACACTAGAAATTGTTACTAGTGAATAAGTCACTTCACTATTCTCGACTATTTGTCCATATATCTTCATTTGTACGTATACAAAAACCCTTGGTCTAAACATAAAGTGCTCGGATCTTTTAGTGAAGGAGTAGAGTAAATGTAAAATACAGTCAATTTTGAGTCACCGATGAAAAAGAGGAAAAAAACTTAGGAAGTCAAATCGTTTTTTTGGGGATAGAGGGACTTGAACCCTCACGATTTCTAAAGTCGACGGATTTTCCTCTTACTATAAATTTCATTGTTGTCAGTAGTGACATGTAGAATGGGACTCTCTCTTTATTCTCGTCCAATTTATTTTATTGTCAAAATAAGAATAAATCAGATTCTGGAGTGAATGATTTGATTACTGAATATTCCACTATTACTTTAAATTGGAATGAATTCAGAATAACTTTTAAATCTGAAATTAAAAAATTTTTTATTTTAATTTATCTATTTATAGATATATTAAATATTTAAATTAATATTCTGGATTCGGGTCCTGATTAATCAGTTGAAATATCAGTATATATACGTGTGTGTTTGGTATAGAGGGTTAGCCTTTCTTAGATAGAAAGAATAATTCCAGATACCAACGTAATGCAATCAACTCCATTTGTTAGAACATCTTCCATTGAGTCTCTGCACCTATCCTTTTTCTCAAAACAAGGATTTGGCTCAGGATTGCCCATTTTTAATTCCAGGGTTTCTCTGAGTTTGGAAGTTACCACTTAGTAGGTTTCCATACCAAGGCTCAATGCAATTAAGTCCGTAGCGTCTACCTATTTCGCCATATCCCCTTTCTTTTTATTTCAGACTGGAATTCCATTGTCATCCCTTCCACTTCTTTTATTTCTATTTTAGAAATCCAAATGTGGAGTTAATTAAATTAGCTACTGATTTCTATAGTATAGCGAAAAAGTATTTACGGCTCTTTTTTGATCTATTCTCTCGTTTTAACCTTATCAAATGATCCATATCCCAATCGAAATTGATTCTATCATTGATATATCTGCAATTCAATAGTGATAAGATATATCCCTAGATCTATGTCTCTACCCACTTGATTTTTACATCGGTACATGGAATACTGCAACGGTCGATATTTAATCTTCTCTGTTTTGTCCTATTTACTTACTTTACAAATGAAACCAGAAAACTATGATCTGGATTGTATCTTTATCCTTATCTTAGACTAGATCTGCTATATGCCGAATAAAAGAGATGGGACTAAAGAAAAGACTATATATAATAAGACCCTAGTATAACTCTAATTGTTCTAATTTAATTTCATTTTTTTTTTTTTTAAAATTATATATATATTAGTTCCTTCCATTACTAATTTAACTAATTTATTCAAAAAATTTATTAGTACTTTTTAATATAGTCAAATTGGATTTTAGTAAGTTTTGGTATTGTTATATAAAACTTATATTCTTATAATATATAAGGTCTAATAGAGTTCTTATAGAATTAAGTAGATTAGCTAATAAATAGTCTAGTTATAATAGTTAAGTTAACTTATTTGTTTTTTTTTTGTAATTAACTATAATATAGTTAAGTAATATATTTTTTTTTATGCTAATCAATGTTTAAGATAAGAATAAATACACAACTATATACTATTACATTAGACAAAAAGGACTCTAATACTAGACTAGAGAGATATATATAATATAGGCTATATATAAGATAATAATAGACAAAAAATATAACATACAAAGAAAAGACTATACAATAATTCTGAAATGAAGAGAAGATAAGAAGAAAATAAACTGAATTGTAAATAGTCAAGATACTCATAATTTGCGTGCTATAAGTTAGTTTGGTTATGTGAGCCCGCTTAGCTCAGAGGTTAGAGCTTCGCATTTGTAATGCGATGGTCATCGGTTCGACTCCGATAGCTGGCTTTTTCCCTATTATCTGATTTTTTGATGATTGATGATACCCTCTTGACATCAAAAAAAGTCAAAAGACTGCTCTTTTTTTCCTTTCGTGAAATGTTGAGTTGCTCATTTATTATATTATGCGACATTAACTTCCACCTATGAATCAAAAATTGGAGTAATTAGATTTCTATCCAACAACTCTAGAAAGAACACCCATCATAAAACGTAGTCTTAATCTCGTATCTATATCTCTATACATGTATCTCAATATATATGGATATCTATCTATAACTATAAAATCTAAATAAACTATAATAGAAAATATCTAATTCTAATAAAACATGTAAAAAAATGCGTATATATAGATACAATTCCATTTCGTTCTTGTTTCTAATACTTACGTAGATTTTTCTTTGCTTTGTTTATGCTTTAGTTCAGCCTTAATTTAGATTTTTTTCTATGAAATTTCAATAAAATAATAACATAAAGGAGTTTTTATGTCTCGTTACCGAGGACCTCGTTTCAAAAAAATACGCCGTCTGGGGGCTTTACCAGGACTAACTAGTAAAAGGCCTAAATCCGGAAGTGATCTTAAAAACCAATTGCGTTCCGGTAAAAGATCACAATATCGTATTCGTTTAGAAGAAAAACAAAAATTGCGCTTTCATTATGGTTTGACAGAGCGCCAATTACTTAGATATGTGCATATCGCTGGAAAAGCCAAAGGATCAACAGGACAGGTTTTACTACAACTACTTGAGATGCGTTTGGATAACATCCTTTTTCGATTGGGCATGGCTTCGACTATTCCTGCAGCCAGACAATTAGTTAACCATAGACATGTTTTAGTTAATGGTCGTATAGTAGATATACCAAGTTATCGTTGCAAACCCCAGGATATTATTTCAACAAAGGATAATCAAAGATCAAAAGCTCTGATTCAAAATAATATTTCTTCATCCCCCCATGAGGAAGTACCAAAACATTTGACTCTTGATTCAATCGAGAATAAAGGATTAGTAAACCAAATAATAGATAGTAAGTGGCTCGGTTTGAAAATAAATGAGCTCTTAGTTGTAGAATATTATTCTCGTCAGACTTAAACAAACAAAAATCACAAGGAAAGGCTTGGATAATTTTGTCCCCTTTTCGGAGAGAGAAAAATAGCTAAGGGAAATCCAAGTTTAAGCTAAGGTCTTTTTGATCTAGATTTTTCCTAATTCTGTATTACAAGAATCAGGAGTAAAATTTTCATTCCTTTTTCGCGTTTTTTGGTATTTTTATACTACAGTAATTGGGAATAGAAAATATCATCTTTCATCTCAAATAAAGGTAGAAATCTAATAGAGGAGAAATAAAGGTATAAATCATTATTTAATAAATTGTGTTAAGTAGCCGTGGTAAATTAAGTGAAGGTAGAGAAAAGGAAAGAGAGGGATTCGAACCCTCGGTAAACAAAAGCCTACATAGCAGTTCCAATGCTACGCCTTCAACCACTCGGCCATCTCTCCTACATAACATAATCTTATTATTGACCACAAACCGACTGAATAGCGAGTAATTCCTATTTTTGCAGTATAGGTATAGCCAATCCATTCTAATGATGGAAATAGAAAAACTTTTCTCTCCAAAAGACAATTTCTATTTTATTTCTACAAATAGAACATGGCCATATGAATTGATACACTACCCTGTTAAAGTGACATTCTAGATAGGGTCTATATATGTATTCATTTGTATGTATCTATGTGTATATTGATAGGTATATACAGGATCTAGTATATCTATTTGTTAGTTAAATATATAGTAAACTAAATCAAATACTAAATAAAGTGGTAATAACTTTTAATGAATGAATTGATTCATGGTTAAATCCCGCCATGATGCATTTTCTCAAGATTTTAACTAAATAAGGGATCAAATGGTATAGTTTATTTGTTGGTAGCTTGGAGGATTACAAGCATGACTATTGCTTTCCAATTGGTTGTTTTTGCATTAATTGCGACTTCATCAGTCTTATTGATTAGTGTACCTGTTGTATTTGCTTCTTCTGATGGTTGGTCAAGTAACAAAAATATTTTATTTTCTGCTGCTTCATTATGGATTGGATTAGTTTTTTTGGTAGCTATCCTCAATTTTCTCATCTCTTGAACTTTTTCTCCGGCATTTCTTCCATCCAAAACACAGCTACTTCTAATAAAATTCCTCTTTTAAGATAGATTTGAATTAAAGTTTGAAAACAAAAAGAAAGATATTTCTTTTGGTAAGACGAAAAATATTTTCTTATTATATATATATATATTAGACTGAATAATCCCAATGACTTAACCTCGACTAAATCAATTGACTGAAGTATCGGTATTTTAGACTATGGTTCTATTGTAAAAAATGCTTTTCGAGTCAACCCCTGATGTCTCAATGGCAACTCCTCTAATTATCTACCCCATGGATCTATTACAAATGGATGAATTCTTCCGTAAGTTTTTCTATTTCGACTTTATAGTGTATTAGACACATTATAAAAACAAACAGGTGAATAGAGAATATTTCTTTTTTTCTCTTTTCTTTGAATCATGATGAAATAAAACTTCTTAACTTAAGTTCTCAGAATCTGGAGTGGAGGAATATAAAGCTCTTGATTCTTTAAATTAAAAACTTAGTTAAATTAAACGGGTCATACATAGTTCTATTCATTGAGATACTGCCAAATTTAGATGAAATTACAATTATAGTAAATCTTATCTCGCCCGACAAAGGGCACAATTTGAGTGTAAAGTCTAGTCTATCTTTTTAGAATTAGTCTGTTTTTATGTTATTTCGTACTGTACAATTCACTTGTTTGTTAGATCATTTGCCTTAAGGTAAATGAGAAGAATTGTAGAATGGGTTGCTAATTATGCCTAGATCTCGGATAAATGGAAATTTTATTGATAAGACCTTTTCAATTGTAGCCAATATCTTATTACGAGTAATTCCGACAACTTCAGGAGAAAAAGAAGCATTTACCTATTACAGAGATGGTGCGATTTGATTTTTTTTTTTAGCTATCAGTCTTACTAGAAAGAGACATTTCTGGGGTTCAAGATAGAAAGAAAATATTTTATGTAAATAAACCTACCCTTCGTGAAGGTGAAGTTAATCTTGGAGAGAAAACAATGCCTTCTGTCGTGTATCCTCGATTGATGCGGCCTCAGATGCTTGAATCGTTGATTTGAGTATTGAGCGAAAGGTTATACCTATAGATATTGCAATGGCAGGCAGGTCAATTCTAGTTTACATTACATTAGTAGTATGAATGGGTGGCATAGGGGAAGAAGCACTACACTTAGAAATCAACAACGCGAAAACTTTGTTATAAATGACCCCTTTTACTTACTTATCGGTATCGGGACTAATCAAAAAAATGGTTGGGACAACAAACATCCATCTCGTTTGTATTTTGGATACCCATATAACCATCGAAGATCGTTGAAGTGACTAATTCCTGAAAATGGGGCGTTAGGGACAAAGAAATTGTTGGAGTTACCTTTTCTATCTAACTAACACTTATATGATTGTTGGTAATATAAAAACCTCTTGCAGGAAGGATGGCTAGAGATTTCTTGTAAAAATACCAGTCCCTATCAGTTCATAAAAAAGGATATTTTGATTTATAGATCCCACGGATTATTCCTTTTAAGAGTATGCACAGAAAGGAGGAGCCGTATGAGGTGAAAATCTCACGTACGGTTCTGGAACGGGGATTCTTTGAATAGAATGACAACCGTAACGGATGTCGGCTCAATCTGAAGGAAATTATGCGGAAGCTTTACAAAATTATTATGAAGCTATGCGACCAGAAATTGATCCTTATGATCGAAGTTATATACTCTATAATATAGGCCTTATACACACAAGTAATGGGGAGCATACAAAAGCTTTGGAATATTATTTTCGGGCACTAGAACGCAATCCATTCTTACCACAAGCATTTAATAATATGGCCGTGATCTGTCATTACGTGCGACTATCTCCACTATAGAAAGAAAGAAAAAAGGATCAAATCGGCTAGTAAATCAAAGAGAAATACTAGAAAAAGAAATAGGCTTTCTACATAGGCATCGTTGAAAGCAACGATTTTTATAAGCTGTAGCAAAGAAAGAGATTTCAGGGGAACAAAATAAATACCAACATAATATGAAGCCTATATACTCTTTCTATGGATAAAGGATCCAATTGATAAAAGAAGCACCGTAAAGATCCATTAGCAAGGTTCTCAGTTAATAAAATAAAAACTGCTTATTTATCTTACATGATGAGATAACATGATGAGATAAAAAATTAGGAATCAACTTATGTAATAGAGTTGATCCACTAAGGTATTGAGCAGCGGTGTAGCATCAGATCCCAAAGATAGTAAGTCTTTTTTCTTATATATACTCTAGAAGAAATAGAAGAAAGTCTTTTTCCAAAATTCTATATAAATTTCATCTATGAAACCGAGATAGTTACCTTTCAGAAAAATATAACGATATGGGAAATACCATACCTAACCTATATTTCATTCTTCTGAAGGTGGGAGAAAAGATAAAACTAATTTAATGATTTAAATTAGAGTTTGAAACTTATGTCAGTAATTTCTTCTGTTTACCCCCCCCCAAAAAAAAAAAAAAAAAAAAAGGGATAAATTTATCAGAAATTTCATTCAGTTAAGTTAGATAGGGTAGAGTAAGATGCAACGTCCGTCTAAATAACTGATTGCTGAGCCGTATGAGGTAGGAAACTCTCAAGTACGGTTCTAAGGAAAGGAATTGATTTACCTATTCCGACCGTGGAGAACAGGCCATTCGACAGGGTGATTCTGAAATTGCAGAGGCTTGGTCCGATCAAGCTGCTGAGTATTGGAAACAAGCTATAGCGCTTACTCCAGGTAATTATATTGAAGCACAAAATTGGTTGAAGATAACGAGACGGTTCGAATAATACCACTCTCCCTTTTTAATTCATCACAATAGGTTTGTTGCGTCCTGCAAATGGTTATTAAATAAATAAAATCAAATAACAGTATTCTCGCCCTGATAAAGATCCAATCAAGAAATTTCATTATATCCCTTCCTTTTGTAACAAAAAAATTATATTGAGTTTTTTATCGTGTCATATATATAGGGTAGCAAGAAGGATGTAGGAATCGAGTAGAGTAGAGACTATAGCTAAAAAGAGACTAGAGACTTTTAGTCATTTTTAAAGTTAACTAAATCTATAAATAGAGATAAAGACAAGATATTGGAATGATCCTGATGGTATTAATTATCAATGAGGTTATGTTTTGATTTCTAATTAAAGTAGTTCTAATTAGAGTAGAGTAATTAAACTATTTCATTTCTTATATGCATCCACTTGGATGCATATGACACTTACCTATTTATATAGGATAGGAATGCGCGAGATTATAAAAAAAAGCGTTTTTTCGTGAGACCTGGAAAGTGGTTAAAGATTTAAAAAGGTCCGTTGAGCACCTAATCGCTATGTCATAATAGATCCGAACACTTGCCCCGAATTGACTTCAATATCATAATTGCTCTAGTGAATAACTAAAAAAATAAATAGATAGATGGTAAGTAAGAAAAAGGGAACTAATCATAAATATCTATCTCTCAGAGGTTCACTAAAAACTTGACTGTTGGCAGGTCTCTTTGTATGTGTTGTCCGGAAAGAGGAGGACTCAATGATTATTAGTTCGCCGGAACCAGAAGTTAAAATTTTGGTGGATAGGAATCCCGTAAAAACGTCTTTTGAGCAATGGGCCAAACCCGGCCATTTCTCAAGAACAATAGCCAAGGGCCCTGAAACTACCACTTGGATCTGGAACCTACATGCTGATGCTCACGATTTTGATAGTCATACCAATGATTTGGAGGAGATCTCTCGAAAAGTATTTAGTGCTCATTTCGGTCAACTCTCCATTATCTTTCTTTGGCTGAGTGGCATGTACTTCCATGGCGCTCGTTTTTCTAATTATGAAGCATGGCTAAGTGATCCAACTCACATTGCACCTAGTGCCCAGGTGGTTTGGCCAATAGTGGGTCAAGAAATATTAAATGGTGATGTGGGCGGCGGTTTCCGAGGAATACAAATAACCTCTGGGTTTTTTCAGCTTTGGCGCGCATCTGGAATAACTAGTGAATTACAACTATATTGTACTGCAATTGGTGCATTGGTCTTTTCAGCATTAATGCTTTTTGCGGGTTGGTTCCATTATCACAAAGCTGCCCCAAAACTGGCTTGGTTCCAAGATGTAGAATCTATGTTGAATCACCACTTAGCGGGGTTACTAGGACTTGGTTCTCTCTCTTGGGCGGGACACCAAATTCATGTATCTTTGCCGATTAACCAATTTCTTAATGCTGGAGTAGATCCTAAGGAGATACCACTTCCTCATGAATTTATCTTGAATCGGGATCTTTTGGCTCAGCTTTATCCTAGTTTTGCTGAGGGAGCAACTCCATTTTTTACCTTGAATTGGTCAAAATACTCAGATTTTCTGAGTTTTCGTGGAGGATTAGATCCAGTAACAGGAGGTCTATGGCTGAGCGATATTGCACACCATCATTTAGCCATTGCTATTCTTTTCCTGATAGCTGGTCATATGTATAGGACCAACTGGGGTATTGGTCATGGCTTGAAAGACATTTTAGAGGCTCATAAAGGTCCATTTACCGGTCAGGGCCATAAAGGTCTTTATGAAATCCTAACAACGTCATGGCATGCTCAATTAGCTATTAACCTGGCTATGTTAGGCTCTTTAACCATTATTGTAGCTCACCACATGTACGCCATGCCCCCTTATCCATACCTAGCTACTGACTATGGTACACAACTTTCATTGTTCACACATCATATGTGGATTGGTGGATTTCTCATAGTTGGAGCTGCTGCACATGCAGCCATTTTTATGGTAAGAGACTACGATCCAACTACTCGATACAACGATCTATTAGATCGTGTCCTTAGACACCGTGATGCAATCATATCACATCTGAACTGGGTCTGTATATTTCTAGGTTTTCACAGTTTCGGCTTGTATATTCATAATGATACCATGAGTGCTTTAGGGCGTCCTCAAGATATGTTTTCAGATACCGCTATACAATTACAACCCATCTTTGCACAATGGATACAAAATACCCATGCTTTAGCACCTGGTACAACCGCTCCTGGTGCAACAGCAAGTACGAGCTTAACTTGGGGGGGAGGTGACTTAGTAGCAGTAGGCGGAAAAGTAGCTTTATTACCTATTCCGTTAGGTACCGCAGACTTTTTGGTTCATCACATTCATGCATTTACGATCCATGTGACTGTATTGATACTACTAAAAGGTGTTCTATTTGCTCGTAGCTCCCGTTTAATACCTGATAAAGCAAATCTTGGTTTTCGTTTCCCTTGTGATGGTCCTGGAAGAGGGGGTACATGTCAAGTATCCGCATGGGATCATGTTTTCTTAGGTCTATTCTGGATGTACAATTCGATTTCGATAGTCATTTTCCATTTCAGTTGGAAAATGCAATCGGATGTTTGGGGCACTGTAAGTGATCAAGGGGTCGTAACTCATATCACAGGCGGAAACTTTGCACAGAGTTCCACTACTATTAATGGCTGGCTTCGAGACTTTTTATGGGCACAGGCAGTTCAAGTAATTCAGTCTTATGGTTCTTCATTATCTGCATATGGTCTTTTCTTCTTAGGTGCTCATTTTGTATGGGCTTTCAGCTTAATGTTTCTATTCAGTGGTCGTGGTTATTGGCAAGAACTTATTGAATCTATTGTTTGGGCACATAACAAATTAAAAGTTGCTCCTGCTACTCAGCCTAGAGCCTTGAGTATTATACAAGGACGTGCTGTAGGAGTAACCCATTACCTTCTGGGTGGAATTGCCACAACATGGGCATTCTTCTTAGCAAGAATTATTTCAGTAGGATAATGGCTAGGAGGATTTGAAAGGCATTATGGCAGTAAGATTTCCAAGGTTTAGCCAAGGTTTAGCTCAGGACCCCACTACTCGTCGTATTTGGTTTGGTATTGCTACCGCGCATGACTTCGAGAGTCATGATGATATTACTGAGGAACGTCTTTATCAGAACATTTTTGCTTCTCACTTTGGTCAGTTAGCAATAATCTTTCTGTGGACGTCCGGAAATTTGTTTCACGTAGCTTGGCAAGGAAACTTTGAGTTATGGGGAAAGGACCCTTTACATGTAAGACCCATTGCTCATGCAATTTGGGATCCTCATTTTGGTCAACCGGCTGTAGAAGCCTTTACTAGAGGAGGTGCTCTCGGCCCAGTTAACATTGCTTATTCTGGTGTTTATCAGTGGTGGTATACAATCGGATTACGCACCAACGAGGATCTTTATACTGGAGCTCTTTTTCTATTATTTCTTTCTGCTATCTCTTTAATAGCAGGTTGGTTACACCTACAACCTAAATGGAAACCAAGTGTTTCGTGGTTCAAAAATGCCGAATCTCGTCTTAATCATCATTTGTCAGGACTTTTCGGAGTAAGTTCCTTGGCTTGGGCAGGACATTTAGTTCATGTAGCAATTCCTGCATCGAGGGGGCAATATGTCAGATGGAATAATTTCTTAGATGTATTACCATATCCGCAAGGGTTGGGCCCACTTTTTACAGGTCAATGGAATCTTTATGCCCAAAACCCGGATTCTAGTAGTCATTTATTTGGTACCTCCGAAGGAGCGGGAACGGCTATTTTAACTCTTCTTGGTGGATTCCATCCACAAACCCAAAGTTTATGGCTAACTGATATGGCTCATCATCATTTAGCTATTGCATTTATTTTTCTGATTGCTGGGCATATGTATAGAACTAACTTTGGGATTGGGCATAGTATAAAAGATCTTTTAGAAGCGCATAACCCACCGGGAGGTCGATTAGGACGTGGTCATAAAGGTCTTTATGACACAATCAATAATTCCCTTCATTTTCAATTAGGTCTTGCTCTAGCTTCTTTAGGTGTTATTACTTCTTTAGTAGCTCAACACATGTACGCCTTACCTGCTTATGCATTTATAGCCCAAGACTTTACTACTCAAGCTGCGTTATATACTCATCACCAATACATCGCAGGGTTCATCATGACAGGAGCATTTGCTCATGGAGCTATATTCTTCATTAGAGATTATAATCCGGAACAGAATGAAGATAATGTATTGGCAAGAATGTTAGCCCATAAAGAAGCGATCATATCTCATTTAAGTTGGGCCAGCTTGTTTTTAGGATTCCATACTTTAGGCCTTTATGTTCATAACGACGTGATGCTTGCCTTTGGTACTCCGGAAAAACAAATCTTAATTGAACCTATATTTGCCCAATGGATACAATCCGCTCATGGTAAGACTTCATATGGTTTTGATGTACTCTTATCTTCAACGACTGGCCCCGCATTTAATGCCGGTAAAAGCATATGGTTACCTGGCTGGTTGAATGCTGTTAATGAGAGTAGTAATTCACTCTTCTTAACGATAGGTCCTGGAGATTTCTTGGTTCATCATGCTATTGCTCTAGGTTTGCATACAACTACCTTGATTTTAGTAAAAGGTGCTTTAGATGCACGTGGTTCTAAATTAATGCCGGATAAAAAGGATTTCGGTTATAGTTTTCCTTGCGACGGCCCGGGACGAGGTGGTACTTGTGATATTTCGGCTTGGGACGCTTTTTATTTGGCAGTTTTCTGGATGTTAAATACCATTGGATGGGTTACTTTTTATTGGCATTGGAAACACATTACACTATGGCAAGGTAATGTTTCACAATTTAATGAATCCTCCACTTATTTGATGGGATGGTTAAGAGATTATCTATGGTTAAACTCTTCACAACTTATCAACGGATATAACCCTTTTGGTATGAATAGTTTATCGGTTTGGGCCTGGATGTTCTTATTTGGACATCTTGTCTGGGCTACTGGCTTTATGTTTTTAATTTCCTGGCGCGGTTATTGGCAGGAATTAATTGAAACTTTAGCATGGGCTCATGAGCGCACACCTTTAGCAAATTTGATTCGATGGAGAGATAAACCAGTGGCCCTTTCTATTGTCCAAGCAAGATTGGTCGGATTGGCCCATTTTTCTGTAGGTTATATATTCACTTATGCGGCTTTCTTGATTGCCTCTACATCAGGAAAATTTGGTTAATTTAGTTATTCGTTTTATGTCCTGTATTGTATCGTCAAGAATTTCATTCCTTTTATTTTGATGAATAAGGGGAAGCCCCCTTATTATATTTCTACATCTAAGATCCGAACTATATTTTTGATAATAAAATAATAGGAACTGAAAATTATGGCAAGAAAAAGTTTGATTCAGAGGGAGAGCAAGAGACAGAAATTGGAGCAGAAATATCATTTGATTCGTCAATCCTTAAAAAAAGAAATAAGCCAAATTCCGTCGTTGAGTGAAAAATGGGAAATTCATGGAAAATTGCAATCCCTACCACGTAATAGTGCACCCACACGGCTTCATCGACGTTGTTTTTTGACGGGACGACCTAGGGGTAACTATCGACACTTTGGACTATCCGGACACATACTTCGAGAAATGGTTAATACATGTTTGTTACCGGGCGCTACAAGGTCTAGTTGGTAAGGATAAAAATACCGTTCACTTTTGTTTTTATAAATCTCTATGATCCATGATCATGGAGTGGCCCCTCTTTACCATTCTGTATAAATGGACTATTCTAATTATATAGATATGGTAAAGGGGCGTATATTCTTTTTGTCCACTTAGTTCTTCAACGCGGAGTAGAGCAGTTTGGTAGCTCGCAAGGCTCATAACCTTGAGGTCACGGGTTCAAATCCTGTCTCCGCAACATTGTTTTTTGATCAAATCAAAATAGATAAAAGAAATATACATATCTAGATAATCTCACTATTTTCTTATTTTAGGTGTGGTATTATTCTAGTATCTAGTTCTTAATAAGCTTTTTGTTTTTGGATGGTAGGTTTTGTTTTTCGATTGGCGGGTAGATAAAGAAACAGAATCATCTAACGACGACACTCTGTAGTAACTAGACTAAATTAGTAATCATAGTAAATGACTTCCCCATGGGCGGATAGCGGGAATCGAACCCGCGACTTCTCCTTGGCAAGGAGAAATTTTACCATTAAACCATATCCGCTTTTTTGATACGCACACATATTTCCACACATATTAACATATATAATATATCAAATATGCGTTTGGATCATATTTGTGCAGGACCTGATACTATTTCTTCTTCTTCTTTCAGGAAGATTCCAATTCCAAAAACCGATGATACAATAAAATAAGTAATCAAAAAATGATATCAACGATTGATTGAAAATAAAACAAAAGAAATATCTTTCTTTTTGTTTTCAAACTTTAATTCAAATCTTTCTCAAAAGAAGAATTTTATTAGAAGTAGCTGTGTTTTGGATGGAAGAAATGCCGGAGAAAAAGTTCAAGAGATGAGAGAATTGAGGATAGCTACCAAAAAAACTAATCCAATCCATAAGGAAGTAGCAAAAAATACAATATTTTTGTTACTTGACCAACCATCAAAAGAAGCAAATACACAGGTACACTAATCAGTAAGACTGATGAAGTCGCATTAAGGCAAAAACAGCCATTGGAAAGCAATAGTCATGCTGGTAATCCTCCAGCTACCAACAAATAAACATACCATTTGATCCCTTATTTAGTTAAAATTTTGAGAAAATGCATCAGGCGGGATTTAACCATGAATCATTCATTCATTAAAAGTTATACCACTTTATTTAGTATTTGATTTAGTTTACTATATATTTAACTAACAATAGATTACAGATCCTGTATATACCTATATATACACATAGATCTACAATGAATACTATTGACCCTATCTGAAGTCACTTTAACAGGGTAGTGTATCATTTCAATGGCCTGTTCTATTTGTAGAAATAAAATAGAAATGGTCTTTTGGAGAGATGGCCGAGTGGTTTGATAGCTCCGGTCTGAAAACCGGTATAGTTCTAAGAACATCGAGGGTTCGAATCCCTCTCTCTCCTTTTTCTTGTTGAATCTTTTTTTATTGGCCTAATATACTGTCATAAATTGTTCTTGCTCGGCTATCCTACGTCTAGCCGAGCCAGAACAAAAAAAGATATATAAATCAAAAAATATCAATTCAATTAATTAAGAGGGGTCATGAATAGAACAGGTTCCAATTCACGATCGATTCCCTTTTCAAATCCTGCTGCAGCTGCACGGGCTCTTCCCGCATGCCACAAATGACCCACAAAAAAGAAGAAGCCTAGAACAAAATGAGAAGTAGCTAACCAACTTCTAGGAGATACATAATTGACTGCATTGATTTCGGTAGCTACGCCACCCACGGAATTTAAAGAACCTAGAGGAGCGTGAGTCATATATTCCGCTGAACGGCGTTCTTGCCAAGGTTGTATGTCTTTTTTCAGCCTGCTCAAGTCCAACCCATTTGGACCTCTTAGAGGTTCTAACCAAGGAGCTCGTAGATCCCAAAAACGCATGGTTTCCCCTCCAAAAATGATCTCTCCAGTTGGGGAACGCATTAGATATTTACCTAAACCAGTAGGTCCTTGAGCGGAGCCCACATTAGCCCCAAGGCGTTGGTCTCTAACTAGAAAAGTAAAAGCTTGAGCTTGAGAAGCTTCTGGTCCGGTTGGACCATAAAATTCACTAGGGTAAGCAGTATTATTGAACCAGACAAAACAACAAGCTATAAAACCAAATACAGATAAAGCAGCTAAACTATAAGACAAGTAAGCCTCTCCAGACCAGACAAATGCGCGGCGAGCCCACGCAAAAGGCTTGGTTAAGATATGCCAAATTCCACCAAGTATACAAGTGAAACCTAACCATACATGTCCGCCAATTATATCTTCTAAATCGTCCACACTAACAATCCAACCTTCTCCTCCAAAAGGAGATTTTAGTAAATAACCAAATATAACACTTGGGCTAAGGGTCAAGTTGGTAATTTTTCTTACATCTCCCCCTCCTGGAGCCCAGGTATCATATACACCACCAAAATAAACAGCTTTGAATACTAAAAGAAAAGCACCTAGACCTAACAAAATTAAGTGAATACCTAAAATTGTGGTCATTTTATTTCTATCTTTCCATACATAACCAAAGAATGGAAAAGATTCTTCAAGAGTTTCAGGTCCCAGAAGCGCATGATAAATGCCGCCAAAGCCTAAGACTGCAGAGGAAATTAAGTGAAGTACTCCAGACACAAAGTATGGAAAAGTATCTATAACTTCTCCTCCCGGACCTACCCCCCAACCTAAAGTAGCTAGATGGGGAAGTAAAATCAATCCTTGTTCATACATCGGCTTTTCCGGTACGAAATGAGCCACTTCAAATAGGTTCATTGCTCCGGCCCAAAATACAATTAATCCGGCATGGGCTACGTGAGCTCCAAGTAGTTTACCGGACAAATTGATAAGTCTGGCATTACCGGCCCACCAAGCAAAACCGGTGGTTTCTTGGTCACGACCTGCTAAAGCTAAAGTTCCATTAAAGAGCGTTTCCACGTGGTAGAACCTCCTCAGGGAATATAAGATTTTCATGAGGCTGATCCTGAGCCGCCATCCAAGCACGAATACCTTCATTTAATAGAATATTTTTGGTGTAGAAAGTCTCAAATTCAGGATCTTCTGCTGCACGGATTTCTTGGGAAACGAAGTCATAGGCACGTAGGTTCAGAGCCAGACCGACTACTCCAAGAGCACTCATCCATAAACCAGTTACTGGTACAAATAACATAAAGAAATGTAACCAACGTTTGTTGGAAAAAGCAACCCCAAAGATTTGGGACCAGAAGCGGTTAGCAGTTACCATTGAATAAGTCTCTTCAGCCTGAGTTGGGTTAAAAGCACGGAATGTATTTGCACCGTCACCGTCTTCGAATAAAGTATTTTCTACAGTAGCACCATGAATAGCGCATAGCAAAGCAGCGCCTAATACTCCAGCAACTCCCATCATATGAAATGGATTCAACGTCCAATTATGAAACCCTTGGAAGAAAAGGATGAATCTAAAGATTGCTGCTACACCAAAACTAGGTGCAAAGAACCAACCAGACTGACCCAGTGGATAAATCAAGAATACAGAAACAAAAACTGCAATTGGACCGGAAAAAGCGATTGCGTTATAAGGTCGCAATTGAACAGATCGAGCAAGTTCAAATTGACGTAACATGAAACCTATTAGCCCAAAAGCCCCATGAAGAGCAACAAAAGTCCACAGACCACCCAATTGACACCAACGAGTAAAATCTCCTTGAGCTTCTGGTCCCCACAGAAGCAATAAAGAGTGAGCTAAACTATTCGCAGGAGTAGAAACTGCAGCAGTTAAAAAATTGCAACCTTCCAAATAGGAACTCGCCAATCCATGGGTATACCATGAAGTGACAAAAGTTGTACCTGTGAACCAACCGCCTACGGCGAAATAGGCACAAGGAAATAGCAATAGGCCGGACCAACCCACAAAAACGAAACGGTCCCTACGTAACCAGTCATCCATAATATCAAATAAATCATTTTCTTCTTTGGTAAATCTACCAAGGGCTATAGTCATAGTGATCCTCCTATTTAACTACTTCAACCATTTTCGAACACCTCATCTCATTTTATTTCCAGGGTATATCATATTTCGATTTTATATAGACGATACCAAGAATCGCCCAATACCCCTTCGAATGGGTTTCGAAGATACAAACTCTTCCTTTAGTAGACTACTAATAGTAGACTACAAATTAGTAGACTACAAACCGACCTAGGTAAATCCATCAGTTAGTTTGATTTGATTAGTCTTTACTATTACTTTTTTTTCTTAAAAACAACAATTTTGAACTGAACCCCGAATTGTCCTCTAACTCGAATGCAGAGTACTTTTTTAGCGGGCCTAACCAAGAAAAAAAGAAACTTCGAATATGTATCTTTTGACTTTACCTTTACTCGTTAGATCAAAAAATATCGTATTGTAGTTTTTTTTTCTCCTAAATCTAAATTAAATTTGAAATACTAAACTCAATATTAAATAAAGGTAAACTAGAAATGAAAACCCCCTTATTGTATTTGTTCTCTATTGACTTGGCTCAAAAAAAATATCTTATTTTGTAATCAAAGAAAGAGATTGAAAAATTTATTAGTGAAATAAAGTTTTCTTTTTGGGGAAAAGGAATAGCAAATTATTCCTATGGAGCATCCAGTAAAAAGAAGATGAAAACGGGAGATATCGACAAATTCTTGGATGGTTAAAGTTAAAAAAAAAAGTCAAAAAAAAAGAGTCCGCTTTTAGAATTTCATCTCTATAGAATTTGAATATCAGAATAGCCAATATAGTCATGATTCAACGTGTCAGGTCCACTTATTTTTTTTTGTTACTTTAACTATGGCTTTGATTGGGAGACTGTAGAGATTAGGAAGACTTTGGTTTGGTGATTAATATCTAATAGATCAGAGATCTAGAATAGCAATGTCCTAGGGTTAGGACGAAAAATAGATCTAAAAAAGCAAAGGAAGTCTGGTAACAATTATTAGATCAATAGAGGATCGACTCCTCCTCCCCTAAAAGGTTTAAAGATTTTTTATTATCTAAAATATAGTGAACAACTTTATAACTAGGTTTTAATCATAACTAGAACTATTCATGATAAAAGGTGTTTTATGTTTCTAATATGGTTATCTTTTTCACAAATATCAACAAGATCCATCTATTATACTCTCCCCTAAAAAATGAAGATTCAAATTTGGGTCAAAAAAAAAGCCCCTTATCGGATTTGAACCGATGACTTACGCCTTACCATGGCGTTACTCTACCACTGAGTTAAAAGGGCTTAAAACTCACTAAATTCTCAATTTTCCATTATGAGTCTACCGCGGGTATATATGTCCATATATTACATCTACATATAGATGTATAGGAACTTATGCAGGAACAAGAAATTATATAGATTTAAAACTAAAGGGTTGAAGTCCTAAGTCAAGTCTAGCAGAAAGTTCGTCAAAAACCTTACCAATAAACTAAAGTGAATTGTTTCAATGTTACTTTAGCTATTGTATTTGATCTATTGTCTTTGCTTTTGAGGGATCATGAGAACAATATTGAATTAATTCCTACATATACAAATCTTACAGAGATGTATGAGATCAAATCGTATTTTATTTAAAGAAATCTATTAGGGTAAATTAAATTCAATAACTAAAATTTCTATACTTTTGATCTTCGATCAATCACTACTTCAACTAATTTGATATACTACTTTTTTTATTTGTTAATCTACTAATATTTTTGAATATTTTTTCTTTTTTTTTTTATTTAATATATTAATTAAATTCTATAATATTAGATAAATATATTAATATATAAATAATAGAATATATTATAGAAACATATTAATACATATGATTTTAAGACATATTTCTTTAATAGAAAAAACATATATCTTACTTAATATTTATCTATTCTGAATTTTTATATTCATGTAAGGACTTTTATATTAATTAAAAGTTGAATATTATAATTGAGTTTAATATTAAATTAAAAGAAAAGAAATTTATAATTCATTTTTTTATTATGACTTTTACTAAACTTATCTAGCTTATTAGCTAGCTTAATATAAACTTAATTTAATATCGTCTAGTTCATTAAAGAGAATAGGTAGGGAACTTTCCTATTATCTTTTCCTATTATATTTAGTCTAACTAAATAAATAATGAATATTGAACCGAACCTAATTAGATTATATAAGGAAAGAATTCTCAAATAATAAAATCTCAAATTTGACCTATTAAATAAGTCTACACTATTGTATTATATAGTATATATGACTATATTATATGAGTATAATAAATAGATCATAGCGGATGACACATTTATGACCTCCTACCTAGAGGGTCGGTCGGGAATCATCAAAGTTGAAAAGCTCTTTATAATCAGACCAGTACTTACATTTTTACAATTACTAGGTCCTTTTTGTATATTTTTCCATTTTTTTAGATTCTATTTATTGTATTGACAATTCCAAAAAACTGATCATATTATGATCATAGTATGATGGTGGTCGGGCGGATATGCCCCTATCGTCTAGCGGTTCAGGACATCTCTCTTTCAAGGAGGCAGCGGGGATTCGAATTCCCCTAGGGGTAGGGTACTGGGAAAGTAAGTTCATCGTGGCTTAGTAATAATTGAGAAGCCCATATCCATATCAATTATCTATTATATATGTATATGATATGGATTCTTCCTGGGTCGATGCCCGAGTGGTTAATGGGGACGGACTGTAAATTCGTTGGCAATTGTCTACGCTGGTTCAAATCCAGCTCGGCCCAAAAGTTTGCCTTTCCGCTTTCTTTTGAGTATGACATCACCTTTTTCTAGAAATACCTGATATGTATGTAAGAATAAATAAAAGTCTAATTTGTGTTCTTTTTTATCATTATTATATTAAAAATAACTAATAAATATTAAAGCAATAGTAATTATTACAGGTTACTATTTAACCAGTGTTATGATTACTATATGAATCACTAGATATAGTATAGGCTATATCTAGTCTAGCTGGATATCCCTATAGCATTCGTGTTTATGTTATAATACAGCAAATAGAGTGTTCTTAGGAAACCCTAAGAATAGACAGAATAGACATACTGTCCAGCCTGCTGGGATTGTAGTTCAATTGGTCAGAGCACCGCCCTGTCAAGGCGGAAGCTGCGGGTTCGAGCCCCGTCAGTCCCGAACTAAGATCCGACGACCCGATAAATCTTTGAATTTCTGTCTGTATTGTTCCCGACGCACAAGGATAAAACGGGGAGCAACATATAATTCTAGGTAGGCATCTTTCTCTCTTTTTTTGTTTTAATGTTCGATTTAGTATCACACAAATAGAACAATTTATACTTACTAGCCATTAACAATTTCAGAACAAGGAGACATATCTATGTGGATTGGGACAATTGAATTGGTGGTATCACTCTATTTATTAGTTTGATGGATACTCTAAAGGAAAGGTCTGACATGACGTTTTCGATTGCTCTTAATCCATGAAATATATTAGAGTATTAATATTTTTAGTAGGATAGGAGTACACATATAAGGAGTCTATATATGGTATTTATTGCATGATACCTAATGATCTTACCAAAATCAGCTTGACAGAGAATTTTTCATCTACAAAAAAATGATATATATTAAGTTATAATTAGTAGTTTATTATTATTAAATAAGTTATTAGTATTATATTAATTGTATTATATTAATGACTTTTTTTCTTGCACTTCTACTGTTTGTTTGGATGGCCAATGGAATACCGGTCGGTCATATGATATCTCATGAGCTAATTAATGGGAGAAATCTAACAAAAAAAAATGAAGGGGACCTTTTTTTATAGTCTAGTCTAAAAAAGAAAGAGTGAAAACATAAACTCAATGAATTCGTTAGAGAATCAGGAATCCCTTTTTTTACTTGGTATGGATAAAAGATCTTCCTATGTTATACTAGTCTATTCAATTCTCGATGATGAATCTCTTTGATAGATTAGATATTGTTATTCATACACGGATTTCATTTAGTATCATTAGGATACAATTAATCCAAATTAGATTATAGCAGTCAAATTTATTACCTCTATGGGATTAGATCCCGAGTTATTGCGAAGAAAAAAACAATAAGATTATGGAAGTAAATATTCTCGCATTTATTGCTACTGCACTGTTCATTCTAGTTCCTACTGCTTTTTTACTTATCATCTACGTGAAAACAGTGAGCCAAAATGATTAAGTTAACTGAGACTTTGATTTCTTATCCGTCATTAAAGAAAGGGATTTAAACTCCAAGTCTTAAATGGAATGATTGGACTGGAATCGACACTAGTGGAGATAGTATGGTAGAAAGAACTAAATGATATAATATAAATCTTTCTACCACACTATCGTGTGTTCTATTGTAGCATCTCTATATTTAGAGACTATATATTTGTAGACAGATATGGGCTTGACAACGGAGATCAATCTCCAATACGTCTGTACACAGACTTTTTAATTAGGGAAATAAATATATAAATTCAACTAAACTCAAATTTCGAGTTATTTCGTATTTTCGTCGCTTTTGAATTTTGACCAATCAAAAATAAATCATAATTTAAGGTCCAGAGATTTTTCTAGCTCTCTTTTAATTTATACTGAGTATCCCGAGATAGATGAAAACTGTTCAATTAAAAAAAAAAAAAATGGGGGCTAGTTTTCTATAAAACATATAAAAAAAATGAAATAAAGAACTCGAATCATTCTTCTTTTTTTAGCGTTATAAAGAAGTCATTCATCAATCTAGAAACTGATAATCGATGCCACCTTGTATGATCACTTCTTTATATCTGTAAAAGAGGAGTCAATTGGCCCATTTTGTTAAGTCATACTTAAACATGACATTACATCAGATTTGAGATTTGTTGATAAAGCCTAAATAAAGAAAATTTCTGGAATTTTTAAATGTTAAATTATAAAACGTAAATATAGAATAGAATTTATAAAGTACTAAATAATAATTAAATATCATAATGAACTAAGAATTATTTTTATTTTCTAGATAATATAAGAAACTAAATATGAAATAAAAAAAGATTAAATATACCTATGATATACCTATTTGATAAAATACAAAAGTAGGTAGTAATTGATGTAACCTCTCTAACGTCCGAAACTTTTTTGACTATCAATCCCCCTGGAATTAGTTAGAGTCGCGAACTTATAAAAAGTTAGTAGTATTTTAGTTTTCTTTTAGAAAGAAGATAAGAAAAAAAAACGAATAAGTTTATTAAATGGAATTATCATACAAATTTTAAATGTTAAATTATGAGACGTAGATCGCTCAACACAAAAAGTTTTATCCCTGGTGGCTGTGTTCACTACTACAAGCTTGAGTAGAAAGTATGTATTAAAATAGTAATAACAGAACAAATTTATCTCAGAAGAGTAAAAGTAAACAAAGAAGAAATCACATAAAGCAAAAAAGAACGTTGGCTTGGTTCTTAGTTATTATAATAGCCGTAAGAACCTGTTCAACAAATCAAAAAATAGAAAAAAATAGATATAGTAACAACTTGGTTGAAAAAAAGCCTATCATGAAAAATCTTATTAATATAAATATATTCCGTTGCCTTTTTTACAAATACACCTAGAGAATTTAGTTATTTCATTTTCTGCTCAAATGGTTAGTGTTTATTAGTGTATTGTAGTTTATTATTGCTATTTCACTGTAGCAGAATTTGAAAGCATAGACATCTTGATTTCAAACAAACAGGTCGTAAAACATTAAACAGCTGATACAATTTTATGACTCAATAAAAAGTACCTCTAAAGTCCACTCCTACCCCAGACTACTAGTGAAAGAGAAAATGTAAAGACTACCATTAAAGCAGCCCAAGCGAGACTTACTATATCCATGTGATATATCTCCTATCCTTATCATATGAAAGAATTATTCCATTATTGATTACTAATCATAGTAGAATCAATGGGGCAGAGTCAAAATGGAATTATGACTTACCCCTATTGATCATCCAATAAATAGATTTGTAACAAGTTCCTATAGTTAGAACATTTCTGTTATATGAATTCAATAAAGATTAGACACAAATAAGATAGACATACTTTCTAAATATCAAGCCAAGGCTTTTATCCTAAGATAAAGATAGAGGAATAGTAAGACTTACATTTTTGTTCACTTTTATAAGCAACAAAATAAAAACAGAGATATAACTACCTCACCAGCAAGGTAAGGTATATAAATTGCTATTTCATAATTCTATTTTATCTAAACCTATTATCATTCTGTGAAACAATTTGAAATATGATGCGTTCTTATAGTCTTGTTGTTTTCCAATCTCCTATAATGTCAAAATTGAACCTTTATTCTATTTCTAGAGGAGAGGGTACAATCAATCAAGAATGACTAGTGATTATTTATCACTAGGATTTTCCAGTTTAGAGACAACGTATCTTTTTTTAGTTACTTACATAACTGAGAAATCAATTTCCCCTCAGCCTAGCCAATTGACTCAGTAGAAACTTACTCACTTAACTTAATATTGATTGTATAGTCAACTAATGAAAGTATGAAGATTTGATAGTGTTTCCTATTAAACCTAAGCCGAAAACTAAAATAAAAAAGGAGTCTCTTTTTTGTTATTTTTCGACTCTGCTCTTTCAGTCATGACTAAAATAGTATTTCCTATCTCTTACTATGGTGGATATGAATCTCATAGTTGTCTCTTAATATTTTTTTTTCTGTTTGTTAGTTACTTATCAAGTTTGGTTTGTTCGTAACATACTGAAAACTACCTAGTTTGAAGAATTACAGGCTTTGCTTTTTGAGAACCGATGGTTACTTAGAATTAAGTATTAAAAAAAAAAAAAAAAGGCCTAAACCTTTCGCTCTGTCTGTTTCTCTTTACGAAGAATTAGGTTTAGACCAGCAGGATAGTCTAAGAAATCGCGATTTTTTCTTGATCAGGCGACACCCAGATTTGAACTGGGGATAAAGGATTTGCAGTCCCCCGCCTTACCACTTGGCCATGTCGCCAAATAAAAAGAATAAACGCTAGATATAAATGCTATTTATATTAGAAATATAAATTGTCTATTAGTATTTATTATAAATAGAGATTAGCTTCTTTTTTTTTGATGAGAAAAAAGTCTCACTAAGTATCAATATTATCCCAGTAGAATATTACTGGAGATAAACTCAAGTAAACTCTATTATATAATATAATTCTAAAAATATCAATACCATTTTCAATAAAATCTTAAAAAATGAAGAAATTACTACTCATTTTATATTATTACATATATAAATTAGTATTAAGTACTAAACTCAAAAAATATTTTATTTATATATATAATATAAGTAATAGACTATAGAATATACATAAATCCCTTTTTCAATTGTGATTTTGACTCATAACACTAATTATGTATATTAAGTACATATATAAATATAAACCCCAGAACACAAGTAATAGATACAGAGCGAGCGGGTATCTTCTTTGTATATTTCTAGAAATATTAGAATTATGGTGCTTTAATTTTTCCTTAACTAGAAAATTTATGATATGGCACAACCTGTGTTGCCCTGAGTAGAACTATCATAACAGATCAAATTTACGACTAGCTCACTGTACTTAATTCATAAATACAAGAAAAACGTCTTATGTATTTTAATTGTATTGTATGAATTCGAATTCTACAAAAGAAGCTTCTAATCATTTGTTGAGTATGTCATGTTCAAAAAACTCTTTACTCCTCCCTATTATTATAATATGGCTTTCTCGCATTACGTGAAAGCCAATTAACTCCCTTTTTTGGTACCCAATCTCATCATAATATCATAAATAATAAGTCGAAATTGGATAAATTTGGATAGTCTATACAAGACTCCCTAAGTTAAGTTTACAAAGCGGCAGAAGATTTTCCAGGAATTTATCAATTTATTTCCATTTGTATCTTTCGCAAATTCGAGTCAAATTTGCGCCGAAAATTCTCTTTATTTTCTTTTTATTCAACCTCTTTTTCTCAGATCCGTTGATATGTCGGAAATACATATATGGAGTTGTCTAAAATTTTATGTAATTCAGTAAACAGAATATATATTCCATCATTGCTAGAGCGATCCATATGGATCGATGAAGAGGCGAACTAATAATGGGATTTTTCGATAAACAGGAAACTTAAGATTAAAATGCTCCGCGATGGAAATGAGGGAATGTTCACAATACCTGGATTTAGTCAGATACAATTTGAGGGATTTTGTAGGTTTATTAATCAGGGTTTAATGGAAGAATTTAATAAGTTTCCAAAAATTGAAGATACAGATCAAGAAATTGAATTTAAATTATTTGTGGAAACATATCAATTGGCAGAACCCTTGAGAAAAGAAAGAGATGCTGTGTATGAATCACTCACATATTCGTCTGAATTATATGTCCTTGCGGGATTAATTTGGAAAACCAATAGAGATATGAAAGAACAAACAGTATTTATTGGAAACATTCCTATAATGAATTCCCTCGGAACCTTTATCGTAAATGGAATTTACAGAATTGTAATTAATCAAATATTGCAAAGTCCTGGTATTTATTACCGTTCTGAATTGGACCATAACGGCATCTCGGTCTATACCAGCACCATAATATCAGATTGGGGAGGCAGATTAGAATTAGAAATTGATAGAAAAGCAAGGATCTGGGCCCGTGTAAGTAGAAAACAAAAAATCTCCATTCTCGTTCTATTATCAGCTATGGGTTTAAATCTAAGAGAAATTCTAGATAATGTTTGTTATCCTGAAATTTTCTTGTCTTTCCTAAATGATAAGGAAAAAAAAAAGATCGGGTCAAAAGAAAATGCTATTTTGGAGTTTTATCAACAATTTGCTTGTGTAGGTGGGGATCCAGTATTTTCTGAGTCCTTGTGTAAGGAATTACAAAAGAAATTTTTTCAACAAAGATGTGAATTAGGAAGAATTGGGCGGCGAAATATCAACCAAAGATTAAATCTTGATATACCTGAGAACAATACATTTTTGTTACCACGAGATGTATTGGCTGCTGCAGATCATTTGATTGGAATGAAATTTGGAATGGGTACACTTGACGATATGAATCACTTGAAAAATAAACGTATTCGTTCTGTAGCAGATCTGTTGCAGGATCAATTCGGACTGGCTCTTGGTCGTTTAGAAAATGCGGTTCGAGGAACTATATCTGGAGCAATCAGGCATAAATTGATACCAACTCCTCAAAATTTGGTAACTTCAACTTCATTAACAACCACTTATGAATCATTTTTCGGTCTACACCCTTTATCTCAAGTTTTGGATCGAACTAATCCATTAACCCAAATTGTTCATGGTCGAAAATTGAGTTATTTAGGTCCTGGAGGGGTGACAGGTCGAACTGCAAGTTTTCGGATACGAGATATCCACCCTAGTCACTATGGACGTATTTGCCCAATTGACACCTCCGAAGGAATTAATGTTGGACTTATTGGATCCTTAGCTATTCATGTAAGGATTGGTCATTGGGGATCCATAGAGACTCCATTTTATGAAATCTCTGAGAGATCAAAAGAAAAAGAAGCACGGATGGTTTATTTATCACCAAGTAGAGATGAATATTATATGATAGCGGCAGGCAATTCTTTGGCCTTAAATCGAGGTATTCAGGAAGAACAGGTTGTTCCTGCTCGATACCGTCAAGAATTCCTGACTATTGCCTGGGAACAGGTTCATCTTCGAAGCATTTTTCCCTTTCAATATTTTTCGATTGGAGCCTCTCTCATTCCTTTTATTGAGCATAATGATGCCAATAGGGCGTTAATGAGTTCTAATATGCAGCGTCAAGCAGTTCCGCTTTCTCGGTCCGAGAAGTGCATTGTAGGAACCGGACTAGAACGCCAAGCGGCTTTAGATTCGGGAGTTTCAGTTATAGCCGAACATGAGGGTAAAGTTATTTCTACGGATACTCACCAAATTGTTTTCTCAGGTAATGGAAACACTCTAACTATTCCATTAGTTATGTATGAACGTTCGAACAAAAATACTTGTATGCACCAAAAACCTCAGGTTCAACGGGGTAAATATGTTAAAAAGGGACAAATTTTAGCCGACGGGGCGGCTACCGTTGGGGGAGAACTCGCTTTGGGAAAAAATGTATTAGTAGCTTATATGCCATGGGAAGGCTACAATTTTGAAGATGCGGTACTTATAAGTGAGCGTTTGGTCTATAGCGATATTTATACTTCTTTTCACATCCGAAAATATGAAATTCAAACTCATATGACAAGTCAGGGCCCTGAAAGAATTACTAACGAAATACCTCATTTAGAAGCTCATTTACTCCGCAATTTAGACAGAAATGGCATCGTGCTGCTCGGATCTTGGGTGGAAACAGGTGATATTTTAGTAGGTAAATTAACGCCTCAGATAGCGAATGAATCGTCGTATGCACCAGAGGATAGATTATTACGAGCCATACTTGGTATTCAGGTTTCCACTGCAAAGGAGACTTCTCTAAAACTACCTATAGGTGGAAGGGGTCGAGTAATTGATGTGAGATGGATCCAGAAAAAAGGGGGTTCCAGTTATAACCCAGAAATGATTCGTGTATATATTTCACAGAAACGTGAAATCAAAGTGGGTGATAAAGTAGCAGGAAGACATGGGAATAAGGGTATTATTTCTAAAATTTTGCCTAGACAAGACATGCCCTATTTACAAGATGGAACTCCGGTTGATATGGTCTTCAACCCTTTAGGAGTACCCTCACGAATGAATGTTGGACAGATATTTGAATGTTCGCTCGGCTTAGCGGGAGATCTTTTAAATAGACATTATAGAATAGCCCCTTTTGATGAGAGATACGAGCAAGAGGCTTCAAGAAAACTAGTGTTTTCAGAATTATATGAGGCAAGTAAGCAAACAAAAAATCCATGGGTATTTGAACCCGAATATCCAGGAAAAAGTAAAATATTTGATGGAAGAACTGGAGATCCTTTTGAACAACCTGTCCTAATAGGCAGGTCCTATATACTTAAATTAATTCATCAAGTTGATGATAAAATCCATGGACGTTCCAGTGGACATTATGCACTTGTTACACAACAACCCCTTAGAGGAAGGGCAAAACAAGGTGGCCAACGAGTGGGAGAAATGGAAGTTTGGGCTTTAGAGGGATTTGGCGTTGCTCATATTTTACAAGAGATGCTTACTTATAAATCAGATCATATTAGAGCTCGTCAGGAAGTACTTGGTACTACGATTATTGGAGGAACAATAGTTACTCCTGAGGATGCCCCAGAATCTTTTCGATTGCTTGTTAGAGAACTACGATCTTTGGCTCTGGAACTGAATCATTTTCTTGTATCTGAGAAAAATTTTCAGATTAATAGGAAGGAAGCTTGATCTGATCTGAATGAATCAGAATTTCTATTCTATGATTGACCGGTATAAACATCAACAACTTCGAATTGGACTAGTTTCTCCTGAACAAATAAGTGCTTGGGCTAACAAAATTCTACCTAATGGGGAGGTAGTCGGAGAGGTGACAAAACCCTACACTTTTCATTACAAAACCAATAAACCAGAAAAAGACGGATTGTTTTGTGAAAGAATATTTGGACCTATAAAAAGTGGAATTTGTGCTTGTGGAAATTATCGAGTGATCGGAGCTGAAAAGGAAGACCCAAAATTTTGTGAACAATGTGGAGTCGAGTTTGTTGATTCTCGTGTACGAAGATATCAAATGGGATACATAAAACTCGCCTGTCCAGTAACTCATGTGTGGTATTTAAAACGCCTTCCTAGTTATATCGCGAATCTTTTAGATAAACCACTTAAGGAATTAGAGGGCCTAGTATACTGCGATGTGTGATTTGATCGAAATTAGCATTTTACAGATTCGAACTGAGAAACTGTCATCCCATTGAATCTGATTGGGATGCCCCTAGTTTGACATGTCTATTGGGACGAGTAACATGAAGCTCAGATTTATGGGTGTATTCAATACTTCCAAAAAAAGGGGAATTGATCTATGGTCGATTCTTTACCAGATAAAAAAGAATTGCTAGTTCTACCTCGTGACAAAAAAACTTTTTCTGTTCAGTTCAAGTTTAAGTAAGCAAATATAGCATGGTTATAGGAGTTTATCCATCGCATATATGCTTCAAGGGACATCACGGCCTAACCATCGAGGTGAGTAGGGACCTAAAAGATCGGATAGCATATATAATATATCGACAAGTAAATCCCTTCCGAATTTAAAACTATTCTTTTCAAAAAAAGATTCATCATTCGGAGGAAGTAGACTACTCAAAATTTTTAGATTTCATTTAGTATGTCGTAATTGAATAAGTCATTTAGAAAATTTTCATTTCCGATGAACAATGAATCAATCAAATATAGGTTCCCTTTATTTACTGAGAACTTGAGTAAAGAGTAGTTCTTTTGGGGTTTTTTTAAACAAAGCCAGAAAAATGATAAATAATCGCTTTGTTTAGTTGACTTAACTACTTGAGCCGGATGAGAGTAAACCCTCACGTCCGATTTTGAAGGGGGGAATCCTTGAGGAACCTATCTTGATTTTTCTTTTGCTAGGCCAATAGCTAAAAAACCTACTTTCTTACGATTACGAGGTTCATTCGAATATGAAATCCAATCCTGGAAATACAGCATCCCACTTTTTTTTACTACCCAAGGCTTTGAAACATTTCGAAATAGAGAAATCTCGACTGGCGCAGGTGCTATTAGAGAACAATTAGCCGATTTGGATTTACGCATTATTACAGATAATTCATTGATAGAATGGAAAGAATTAGGAGATGAAGGGTCCACCGGAAATGAATGGGAAGATAGAAAAATTCGAAGAAGAAAGGATTTTTTGGTTAGACGCATGGAATTAGCTAAACATTTTATTCGAACAAATGTAGAACCAGAATGGATGGTTTTGTGCCTATTACCTGTTCTTCCTCCTGAGTTAAGACCTATCATTCAGATAGATGGGGGTAAATTAATGAGTTCGGATATTAATGAACTCTACAGAAGAGTTATTTATCGCAACAATACTCTTACTGATCTACTAACAACAAGTAGATCTACACCGGGTGAATTAGTAATGTGTCAGGAGAAATTGGTACAAGAAGCCGTAGATACACTTCTGGATAATGGTATACGTGGACAACCAATGAGGGACGGGCATAATAAAGTTTACAAATCATTTTCAGATGTAATTGAAGGAAAAGAGGGAAGATTCCGCGAGACTTTGCTTGGTAAACGAGTCGATTATTCGGGTCGTTCCGTCATTGTTGTAGGTCCGTCACTTTCCTTACATCAATGTGGATTACCTAGAGAAATAGCAATAGAACTTTTCCAGACATTTGTAATTCGTGGTTTAATAAGACAACACGTTGCTTCCAACATCGGGATTGCTAAAAGTAAAATTCGAGAAAAAGATCCCATTGTATGGGAGATACTTCAAGAAGTCATGCAGGGGCATCCTGTGTTACTCAATAGAGCACCGACCTTGCATAGATTGGGCATACAGGCGTTTCAACCCATTTTAGTGGAAGGTCGTGCTATATGTTTACATCCATTAGTTTGTAAGGGTTTTAATGCAGACTTTGATGGAGATCAAATGGCTGTTCATGTACCCTTATCGTTAGAAGCTCAAGCAGAGGCTCGGTTACTTATGTTTTCTCATATGAATCTATTGTCTCCAGCTATTGGTGATCCCATTTCTGTACCAACTCAAGACATGCTAATTGGACTTTATGTATTAACGCTGGGGAATCGTCGAGGAATTTGTGCAAATCGCTATAATTTCTCTAATTGCAAAAACGATCAAAATCAAACTCTTGGCAATAATAATTCTCATGCGACGAAAGATAAGGAACCCTTTTTTTCCAGTTCCTATGACGCACTTGGAGCTTATCGGCGAAAACGAATCAATTTGGATAGTCCTTTGTGGCTCCGTTGGCGACTAGATCAACGTGTCATTATTGGATCCAGGGAAGTTCCGCTGGAAGTTCAATATGAATCTTTTGGTACCTACCATGAAATTTATAGACACTATTTAATAGTAAGAAGTGTCAAAAAAGAAATAAGTTCTATATACATTCGAACCACTGTTGGTCATATTTCTTTTTATCGAGAAATAGAAGAAGCGATACAAGGATTTTATCGAGCCTACTCGTATCCTAGCTAAACTAAGTAATTAGGGGAGACTCATGAGAATTGGAGCTTTAATGATATCATAATTCCTGAATTTTTATGTGAATCAAGATTGAGTAAAGGAAGTTTTTGAATCACTGACTCAGACCTATTGTAGAATCCTACTCAGCAGAATAGGGAGGTACTTATGGCAGAACGGGCCGATCTGGTCTTTCACAATAAAGTGATAGATGGAGCTGCCATGAAACGACTTATTAGCAGATTAATAGATCACTTCGGGATGGCTTATACATCACACATTCTAGATCAAGTGAAAACTCTGGGTTTCCAGCAAGCCACTGCTACATCTATTTCATTAGGAATTGATGATCTTTTAACAATACCCTCTAAGGGCTGGTTAGTGCAAGATGCTGAACAACAAAGTTCAATTTTGGAAAAACACCATCATTATGGCAATGTACACGCGGTAGAAAAATTACGTCAATCCATTGAAATATGGTATGCTACCAGCGAATATTTGAGACACGAAATGAATCCTAATTTTCGGATGACTGATCCCTCTAATCCAGTCTATTTAATGTCCTTTTCGGGAGCTAGAGGAAATGCATCTCAGGTACACCAATTAGTAGGTATGAGAGGCTTAATGTCCGATCCCCAAGGACAAATGATTGATTTACCCATTCAAAGCAATTTACGGGAAGGGCTCTCTTTGACGGAATATATAATTTCTTGCTACGGGGCCCGCAAAGGAGTTGTAGATACTGCTGTACGAACATCAGATGCTGGCTACCTGACACGTAGACTTGTTGAAGTGGTTCAACACATTATAGTACGTAGAACAGATTGTGGTACTATTCGAAGTATTTCCGTAAGTCCGAGAAAGGGGATGCCAGAACGCATTTTTATCCAAACACTAATTGGTCGTGTTTTAGCAGACGATATATATATCGGGCCGCGATGCATTGCCGCCCGAAATCAAGATATTGGGATTGGACTTGTCAATCGATTCATAAGTTTTCGAGCACAACCAATACGTATTCGAACTCCATTTACTTGTAGGAGTACCTCTTGGATCTGTCAATTATGTTATGGTCGTAGTCCCACTCACGGTGACCTGGTCGAATTGGGAGAAGCGGTAGGTATTATTGCGGGTCAGTCAATTGGGGAACCAGGGACTCAACTAACATTAAGAACTTTTCATACGGGCGGAGTATTCACGGGGGGGACTGCTGAACATGTACGAGCTCCCTTTAATGGAAAAATCAAATTCAACGAGGATTTAGTTCATCCCACGCGTACCCGTCATGGGCATCCTGCTTTTCTATGTTCAACAGATCTGTATGTAATTATTGAAAGTCAGGAGATTATTCATAATGTAAATATTCCTGCTAAAAGTTTGATTTTAGTGCAAAATGATCAATACGTAGAATCAGAACAAGTGATTGCTGAGATTCGTTCCGGAGTAGCCACTTTAAATTTTAAAGAGAAGGTTCGAAAACATATTTATTCAGAATCAGAAGGAGAAATGCACTGGAGTACCGATGTCTACCATGCACCTGAATATACTTATGGTAATGTGCATCTATTACCAAAAACAAGTCATTTATGGATATTAGCGGTAGGTACGTCAAGATACAGTATTGTTTCTTTTTCCCTTCACAAGGATCAAGATCAAATAAATGCTGATTCTGTTTCTCTCGAAGAAAGATATATTTCTGACCTAGCAATAACTAAGGATCTAGCGAGACATCCATTGTTTAGTTCGGATTCTTCTAGTAAAAAAAAGGGGAGGACTCGTCATTATTCAAGACCTGATCGTAGCATATCCAATGGTCAGTCGAATTTAGAACAATATCCTTTAATTCTGCACCAAAATGCTGATTTTTTAGCCAAGAGGCGAAGAAATAAATTCATAATTCCAGTACAATATGATCACGAATGTGATAAAGAACTCCTACCCCATTTTGGTGTTTCGATTGAAATACCCATAAATGGTATTTTACGTAGAAATAGTATTCTTGCTTATTTCGACGATCCCCGATACCGAAGAAACAGTTCTGGAATTACTAAATATGGGGCTATAGAGGTCGATTCAATCCTTAAAAAAGAGGATTTGATTGAATACCGAGGAGCAAAAGAATTGAGTCTAAAAAAAGTAGATCGATTTTTTTTCATTCCCGAGGAAGTGCATGTCTTACCAGGATCTTCGTTGATAATGGTCCGGAACAATAGTATTATAGGAGTGGATACACCACTCACTTTAAATATAAGAAGCCGAGTAGGTGGATTGGTTCGAGTGGAGAGAAAAAAAAAAATAATAGAACTAAAAATATTTTCTGGGGATATCCATTTTCCTGGGGAGACAGATAAGATATCCAGGCATAGCGGCATCTTGATACCACCGGGAACGGGAAAAATGGATTCCAAGGAATACAAACATTTGAAAAATTGGATCTATGTCCAACGGATCACACCTACTAAGAAAAAGTATTTTGTTTCAGTTCGACCCGTAGTCACATATGAAATCGCGGATGGCATCAATTTAGCCAAAATTTATCCACAAGATCTTTTGCAGGAAGGCGATAACATCCAACTTAGAGTTGTCAATTATATCCTTTATGGAAATGGCAAGCCAATTCGAGACATTTCTAATACAAGTATTCAATTAGTTCGGACTTGCTTAGTATTGAATTGGGACCAAGAACAAAATAGTTCTATAGAAGGTAGTCATGCTTCTTTTGTTGAAATAAAGACAAATGATCTAATTTGCGATTTCATAAGAATTGAGTTAGGTAACTCCCCCCTTTTGTACACCGGAAAAAGAAATAGTAAGGTGGGTTCAGGATTGATTAGCGATAATGGATTAGATTACAACAATATGAATCCTTTTTTTTCTAAAACAAAGATTCCATCATTTCCCACACATAAAGGAACAGGCGGTACGTTGTTGAATAGAAATAAGGAATCTCAATCTTTGAAAATTTTGTTATCATCGAACTATTCTCGAATTGGTCCATTCAAAGGTTTGAAATCTAACACTACCACTGTGACAAAACAATCAATTAAAGCGGATCCCGTAGCTCCAATTAGGAATTGTTTAGGTCCTTTAGGTACAGTAGTATTCAAAATTGCCAACTTTTATTCATCTTGCCATTTAATAACTTATAATAACACTTTGTTAAAAAAATATTTCTTACTTAACAAATTTAGTCAGACTTTTGAAGGACTTAAATTTTTTATTATAGATGAAAATAAGGGTATTTATAATCCTGAGCCAGCCCGTAAGATAGTTTTTAATTTATTTCATTTAAATTGGCATTTTTTCCATCCCGCTTTTTGTGATGAAACAGCCACACTTATTAGCCTTGGACAATTTTTTTGTGAAAATGTATCTCTACTTAAATACGGATCACAGAAAAAATCGGGTCAAGTTCTAATTGTTGATGTTGACTACTTAGTTATAAGATCAGCTAAACCTTATTTGGCTACTCCAGGAGCGACGGTTCACGGTCATTATGGAGAAACCCTTCATCAGGGAGATACATTGGTTACATTTATATATGAAAAATCAAGATCGGGTGACATAACGCAAGGTCTTCCAAAAGTGGAACAAGTTTTAGAAGTGCGTTCGATTGAGTCAATATCAAGAAATCTGGAAAAGAGGGTTAAAGCATGGAATGAACGTATATCAAGAATTCTGGCCACACCTTGGGGGTTCTTGATTAGTACTGAGCTAACGATCGCCCAAAGCCGGATCTCCTTGGTTAATAAGATCCAAAAGGTTTATCGATCCCAAGGGGTACAGATCCATAATAGACATATAGAAATTATTGTACGTCAAGTAACATCAAAAGTCGTGGTTTCAGAAGATGGAATGTCTAATGTTTTTTTACCCGGAGAACTTATAGGATTGTTGCGAGCGGAGCGAGCAGGGCGTGCTTTGGATGAAGCAATCTGTTATCGAGCAATCTTATTGGGAATAACGAGGGCATCTCTTAATACTCAAAGTTTCATATCTGAAGCTAGTTTTCAAGAAACTGCTCGAGTTTTAGCAAAAGCTGCTTTACGAGGTCGTATTGATTGGTTGAAAGGGTTGAAAGAAAATGTTGTTCTAGGGGGAATTATACCTGTTGGTACCGGATTCAAAAAATTAGTACACCACTCAAGGCAGCAAAAAAACATTCATTTGGAAATCAAAAATAAGAATTTGTTCGAAGGAA
The DNA here is from genome assembly GCF_029677425.1 of Wolffia australiana. NCBI lineage: Eukaryota > Viridiplantae > Streptophyta > Magnoliopsida > Alismatales > Araceae > Wolffia > Wolffia australiana. The sequence goes on along the minus strand of NC_015899.1, from coordinate 18,129 downwards.
AGATGATAGATATCTTATTTCACCATAGAGAATTTTTGAGTTCTTGCATGCCAAATAATTTTCAGTAGACATCAGAAGAATCATTGAAACGATTCAACGATGCCTAAACTAAAGTCAAAATAAGTTTATTTATTTTATATTTATATAATTTTATTAGCCGGTCATTTTTTTATTTGATGATCGGGGTAGATCATACTGAATTTAAAGTCATTAATGTTTTGGAGCGTATATCAAGGGTCAATCTTCCGTATAAAGTTCCATCGGAACAATTATTTATTTTACATACCTCGTCTCTTTAGTTTTTTTTAAGAAAGAGGAAGCAAGTGTGGGGAAAAATGACAAGAAGATATTGGAACATCAATTTGGAAGAAATGCTGGAAGCAGGAGTTCATTTTGGTCATGGGACTAGGAAATGGAATCCTAGAATGGCACCTTTCATATCCGCAAAACGTAAAGGTATTCATATTATAAATCTTACGAGAACTGCGCGTTTTTTATCAGAAGCCTGTGATTTAGTTTTTGATGCAGCAAGTAAAGGAAAACAATTTTTGATCGTTGGCACAAAAAATAAAGCAGCTGATTTAGTAGCATCCGCTGCAATAAAGGCTCGTTGCCATTTTGTTAATAAAAAATGGCTTGGTGGTATGCTAACGAATTGGTCCACTACTGAAACGAGACTTCAAAAGTTCAGGGATTTAAGAGCGGAACAAAGGCTGGGAAAACTGAACAGTCTCCCAAAAAGGGATGCAGCAATGTTGAAGAGACAATTATCTACGCTGCAAACATATCTGGGTGGGATCAAATATATGACAGGGTTACCTGATATTGTAATTATTGTTGATCAGCAAGAAGAATATACGGCTCTCCGAGAATGTGTCATTTTGGGTATTCCGACGATTTGTTTAATTGATACAAATTGTGACCCAGATCTTGCAGATATTTCGATTCCAGCTAACGACGATGCTATCGCGTCAATCCGATTGATTCTTAACAAATTAGTCTCTGCAATCATTGAAGGGCGTTCTAGCTATATAAGAAATCATTGATTATTATTATTAATAAGATAAGTCAATTACTTCGATAAACTCTATATAGATATTTGATTTATTGGATCGGTTACTATTCCTGTATTTCATAAAAAACTAAAAACGAAAATAGTCGGACTTGGGATATTATTAAGTACTTAGTATCCTAAATAGACCACTTATGATTAAAATGGGTCAGTTGAGAAAGAGATGGTTGAATCAAATCAAAATAATTCTTTTTTTAAGTTAGATTTCTGTCAGAGGACAATATGAATGTTATACCATGTTCCATTAACACACTCAAAGGGTTATATGATATATCGGGTGTAGAAGTAGGCCAACATTTATATTGGCAAATAGGAGGTTTACAAGTCCATGCCCAAGTTCTTATTACTTCTTGGGTCGTAATTGCTATCTTATTAGGTTCAGTTACCTTAGCTGTTCGGAATCCACAAACCGTTCCGGCTGACGGTCAGAATTTCTTCGAATATCTCCTTGAATTCATTCGAGACTTGAGTAAAACTCAGATTGGAGAAGACTATGGTCCTTGGGTTCCCTTTATTGGAACTATGTTCTTATTTATTTTTGTTTCTAACTGGTCAGGTGCTCTTTTACCTTGGAAAATTATAGAGTTACCTCATGGGGAATTAGCGGCGCCCACCAATGATATAAACACTACAGTTGCTTTAGCTTTACTGACCTCTGTCGCCTATTTTTATGCCGGTCTTAGCAAAAAAGGTTTGAGTTATTTTGGTAAATACATTCAACCAACTCCAATACTTTTACCAATTAACATCCTAGAAGATTTCACAAAACCGTTATCACTTAGTTTTCGACTTTTCGGAAATATATTGGCTGATGAATTAGTCGTTGTTGTTCTTGTTTCTTTAGTACCTTTAGTAGTTCCTATACCTGTTATGTTTCTTGGGTTATTCACAAGCGGTATTCAAGCTCTTATTTTTGCAACTTTAGCCGCAGCTTATATAGGTGAATCTATGGAGGGTCACCATTAACTAATTTTTGATAGTTTTTTCTCACCCTTAGCCCAGTTGACAAAGAGTCGGTTTTTTTTAGAAAGTTCCTTTTTATGTAATCGATTTTATAGGAATTCTAATCGATTATATAAATTTACTTATATAGATAAGGTAAGGTAGAGAATCCTAGCAGTAAAGAAAGCTATACCATATCATTGAAATTTAAATAAAAAAATCTTAGGGATTTTTCCTAAGATTTTTTTATTTATTTCTCTTCGAGTCTAGATTATATACTTCTTCCTTTTATAAAATTTGATTGTATTTATAGTGTATTTTATTTGTTTTTCTTAAATTAATATTATTATTTTTGAGTTTAGTTCACTATAAATTGTTATCTTTGTCCCACGTAAAGCTAAAAAAACTCACTTATCTTATAAATATAAAAAGTCAAATCACTATAACGAGCCTTCGTCAATGGTTCAAAAAACGTATTCTATAATTATTTTCAATAAGCGGTTTACGTTATAGAAGAAACAAATGTATATGTCATATTATAAATTAACTAGTTATAGTGAGGGTCTTATATATTTTTGGTTGCTCACTGCACTTAAATGGGATTAAACTAGAAAGTTCTTCGTTTTTTCTGTAATTGGGGATTGAACAAATAACCAGATCAACTCTGAACTTAAGGAAGTCGAAGAGTGAAGACTGACTGATTGGATCAAAAAAGGTTTTAGAATAAACAAATGTAATAACTAGAATAAGATGCTATGCATAGAGATTTATCTAAAACAAAAAAACTCTATCACAGATAACAACAAAAAGCGATATTTTAATGTCTTTCTGCTGATGTATTCCTTGATTGTATCATTAACCATTTCTTTTTTTTTTTTTGCGAGGAGCTTAGCTTATCATGAATCCACTGATTTCTGCCGCTTCTGTTATTGCTGCTGGATTGGCTGTAGGACTTGCTTCTATTGGACCTGGAGTTGGTCAAGGTACTGCAGCGGGTCAGGCTGTAGAAGGTATTGCGAGACAGCCAGAAGCAGAAGGTAAAATACGAGGTACTTTATTGTTAAGTTTGGCTTTTATGGAAGCTTTAACAATTTATGGACTAGTTGTGGCGTTAGCACTTTTATTTGCTAATCCATTTGTTTAATTCTCGAATAAAATAGTACGTAATAGTGTTTTTTGACTTATACTAGCTTTTTGCTTATTCGAATTAGCTCTAAATTGCACTATAACAATTACTTATTCGTTGAGAGAATACCTCCGGGAAGGACTGATTTTAGGATTAGTAATTAGCAGATCCTCTCGCTTTCTTCCTTCCCGTTTTTAGTTCGTAGTCTAATGGAAACCTTTTTTAGTATGCGTTCCAACGCAACAAACAAGGTATTTATCAATTGACAAAATACCCAGGACCTAACCCAATAAGTATATTCTTGTAATTGTCATTTTTAATTTATTATTTATAAAAGAAAAAATTAAAAAGTTATCAATTAAATTAATCTATTAAAAAAAAATCCCATAAAAAAAGAAATCAACCAAAGCAAAGGGGGGGGAGTAATACAAAAAGAACTCTGTTCTTTGTTAGTCCTATCTATAAGAGGAGAGTATATGAAAAATGTCACTGATTCTTTTGTTTCCTTGGGCCACTGGCCATCCGCCGGAGGTTTTGGGTTTAATACCGATATTTTTGCAACAAATCCAATAAATCTAAGCGTAGTAATTGGTGTACTCTTTTATTTTGGAAAGGGAGTGTGTGCGAGTTGTGTATTTCAAAAAAAAAGTTGGATCTAACCAACTGCACTTTATTTATTTTTTTAATAAAATAGGATAAAAAATGTGCATGATCTCGACGAATTACTTCTGAATAAATTCAGAAATCATATGTAAGAACCATAGCATTTCGTGATTCATTGGTAAATTGACTTTGATTCTCTATCAACCAATAATGTGAGACGATTAACATGGTTAAAGCTAAACTGCTTGAAGTCCAAGCATACTAAACATGGTATTCTTTCTACCACTATGTTATTACTAAGATGGTTTCAAAAAAATACATAGTTGATAATTTATCCGATATAGAACACTCATATCGATAAAAAAAAATTTATTGAACCATTTAGATAAAAAGTCACCTCCTTTTTATCTAATTAATGCTATGCTGAATCGACAACCTATGTATAGACTACTTATTTTTGGATTGAATAGTGACAGCGATATTGATTGAATCAATAAAAGTAAAAAACTAAACCTCATTATAATTAATTTAATAATTATTCAAAATAATCTCAATAGAATAAAAAAAATCAATAGAATAAAAAAACAACTTTGCTGACTATTAAAGATTTCTTGTCTAGTCAGAAGAGTCCTCCAAAAAGAGTCTGGTCTTGGATAAGATAATTTTTGATATCTTTCAATCCGAACAGAAATAAAAAAGAGGGTAGGCTCATTACATTTAAATATATGGAAGTCCCATAAATTCAAAAATGAAGCGTGAGAGCCAAATGAATTGAAAGGTTCATGTTTGGTTCGGGAAGAGATAATGTAAGTTATGAAATTAATGTTAACAGAATCTACTTTCATTAAATGATTTATTAGATAATCGAAAACAGAGGATCTTGAGGACTATTCGAAATTCAGAAGAGTTACGTCAAGCAGCTATTGAACAGCTTGAAAAAGCCCGGGCACGCTTACGTAAAGTGGAAACGGAAGCCAATGACTATCGAGTCAATGGATACTCCGAGATAGAACGAGAAAAACAAAATTTGATTAAGGCGACTTCTGAGAATTTGGAACGATTAGAAAATTATAAAAATGAAACTCTTCTTTTTGAACAACAAAGAGCGATTAATCAAGTCCGTCAACGAGTTTTCCAACAAGCTTTACAAGGAGCTCTAGGGACTCTGAATAGTTGTTTGAATAGTGAGTTACATTTTCGTACCATCAGTGCTAATATTGGCATTCTAGGGGGTATGGAAGAATAGTCCTTTCACTTTAGTTTAGAAAGTTTAGAATTTAGGCATTATTTTTTTTCCTTTGCTTCCCAAAAAGAGTTAAAAGACGCTAATGGTAACCATTCGAGCTGACGAAATTAGTAGTATTATCCGTGAACGTATCGAACAATATACTAGAGAAGTAAAGGTTGTGAATACCGGTACCGTACTTCAAGTGGGTGACGGCATTGCTCGTGTTCATGGTCTTGATAAAGTAATGGCGGGTGAGTTAGTAGAATTTGAAGAGGGTACTGTAGGTATTGCTTTGAATTTGGAATCAACTAATGTTGGCGTTGTATTAATGGGGGATGGTTTGCTGATACAAGAGGGCAGTTCTGTAAAAGCAACAGGAAGAATTGCTCAAATACCCGTAAGTGATGGTTATTTGGGTCGTGTTCTAAATGCTCTAGCGAAACCTATTGATGGAAGGGGGGAAATTGCAGCTTCTGAATCTCGTTTAATTGAAGCTCCTGCTCCAGGTATTATTGCTAGACGTTCCGTATATGAACCTCTTCAGACAGGGATTATTGCTATTGATGCTATGATACCTATAGGACGCGGTCAGCGAGAATTAATTATTGGGGATAGACAGACAGGTAAAACAGCAGTAGCTACAGATACCATTTTAAATCAAAAAGGTCAAAATGTAATATGTGTTTACGTAGCTATTGGTCAAAAAGCATCTTCTGTAGCTCAAGTAGTAACTGCTTTACAGGAACGCGGAGCTATGGAATACACTATTGTGGTAGCGGAAACGGCAGATTCGCCTGCTACATTACAATATCTTGCTCCATATACAGGAGCAGCTTTGGCTGAATATTTTATGTACCGAAAACAACATACTTTAATAATTTATGATGATCTCTCAAAACAGGCACAAGCGTATCGCCAAATGTCTCTTCTATTAAGAAGACCTCCGGGTCGTGAAGCTTATCCAGGAGATGTTTTTTATTTGCATTCCCGCCTTTTGGAAAGAGCCGCTAAATTAAGTAATGAGTTGGGTGAAGGAAGTATGACTGCTTTACCAATAGTTGAGACTCAATCGGGAGACGTTTCAGCTTATATTCCTACTAATGTCATTTCCATTACAGATGGCCAAATTTTCTTATCCGCGAATCTGTTCAATTCTGGAATCCGACCTGCTATTAATGTAGGTATTTCCGTGTCCCGAGTAGGATCCGCGGCTCAAATTAAAGCCATGAAACAAGTCGCTGGTAAATTAAAACTGGAACTAGCTCAATTTGCAGAATTAGAAGCCTTTGCTCAATTCGCTTCTGATCTTGATAAAGCGACTCAAAATCAATTGGCAAGAGGCCAACGATTACGCGAATTGCTAAAACAATCCCAATCTGCACCGCTTGGAGTGGACGAACAGATAGCTACTATTTTTACTGGAGCAAATGGCTATCTTGATTCGTTAGAACTTGGACAGGTAAGGAAATTTCTGGTTCAGTTGCGTACCTACTTAAAAAAGAATAAACCTCAGTTCCAAGAAATTATATCTTCCACCAAGACATTCACTTCGGAAGCAGAAGCCCTTTTGAAAGAGGCTATTCAGGAATGCATGGAATTGTTTCTACAACAGGAGCAAAACTAAGATTATGAGTCTTTTTTAAGACTCTTATAGTGTTATTCTTACTACAAGAGTAATTTGTGGAAATTTCTCTCAGTCGAATTTTTATTCAACGAAACAAAAAAAAGTTTTTGGTATAATAATCTAAAAAAAAATAGATGGAAATAAATTGCGTCCAATAGGACTTGAACCTATACCAAAGGTTTAGAAGACCTCTGTCCTATCCATTAGACAATGGACGCTGCTTTTAATTCCTGTTTTCTTTTGATTTAATATGTAAATATATTAAATCATATTAAATAAAGAAAGATAAAGAGTTGGATTGCATGCGCAGGGTTTTGGTAAAAAAAGGGTCTAGTATGTATATATGAATCAATGCTGGATCTACAAAAATTATAAATAAAGCGGGTAGCGGGAATCGAACCCGCATCGTTAGCTTGGAAGGCTAGGGGTTATAGTCGACGTTAGCTGATTGTTTTTAACGTCTCTAATTCAAAACCGAACATGAAATTTTCGTTTCATTCGGCTCCTTTATGGAAATTTGTCTCAGATCTAACGCATACAAGAAGGAAAAACATAAAAATTTTATGTTTGCTATATTGATTGTATGAAGAGGGAGTCATCATAAATCTGAAAAATGATATCCATAACATCTATGTCAGCTTCCTTTACTTGCTTTATAGATGATCCTTCTAGAAGAGGAAAATTTTACCAAATCTGTCTAGTTACTTCGTTCTTTATTTCGACTCGCGGAATCCTGAGAAAAAAAGAATTTGGTTTCTACCGAGCTGAAAAATATGCTGATGGCTCTAGTAAACCAAAGCCACTATTTTCTAGCTATTTGGCTCCAATCCTTTAATATAAAAATTGAAGATTTAGTTACGATTAGAAATAAACTTTTTATATTCATCCATGGATCCCTTTGCTGATACTCATTTTCTTGGAAGAGTTGAAAAAACTCGAAAAAAATTATGCTTCGTGATTCGATATGATCCAAAGTGTTTATAAATACTGACGATTTAGATACAAATCACGATAATTTAGATTTATTCTCAAATATAGCATTAAGAGAGAAAGGATTAACCTTTTTTAAGAAATAAAGTTTCCTATTGGAATATTCACCAAAAGACCCTTTAACTATTTAAGTTGTTAATAGGACGAATCACACTTTTACCACTAAACTATACCCGCTACAATTTCATTATTGTCTATGAATGACTTATTTGTCGACTAAACGATTGAAATATAATCTGATTGTATCAGAATGATCAAAAATGGTATAGAGGTATTGCCTTTTTCCAGTCACTTGATTAAACATCACCTCAAAAGAAAATATATATGGCTGAATATATACTCTATAAAATATTCTTTCACTGTAAAAACAGTCTCGACTTTTCAGTTTAGGGATAGTCAGTACTGAAAGTTCCGATTTGAAAGAGCTATTTAAGTTAGAAATACTAATAGTCGACAATACTCCGAACTCTATTTTTTTTTAGTTCCTACTTAGCCTTAGGGTAGGTATTTAAAAATTTTATTTATTTAGGGTCAGTTAGAATTAGATAAAGCTGCAGTTTTCAAAAAAAAAATTTCTTACTTGAAGAAGTGAAGTCGGTGAGTTATATTATATATAAATACAATGAGTTATAATAAGTTTATAATTATAACTACACTACTTATATATACATATATATGGCTCTATATAATTAAAAGTTGAGTTCGACTTATATATTTACTACATCACATAACATGCAATGTTGTAATCTGAATAGAAAACTAATATACTAGTCTATTTATTAGTGAGAGAATCATATACTACATAGATTAGAAAATTTCTTGAATTAAACTATAAAAACTAAAGAAGTCTAAGTAATAGAAATAAAAATTGCCCAGATTTTTGTAGTGATGTTTCTTTTTGTTGCTTCAAAAATAAGTCAATTTCAAATGCCAATAAATAAAAAAAATCAATTGATTTCGGACTAATTAATGGTAAAAAAAGTAACGGCCCAGCTAGGGACTAGCCAGGCCGGGTAACTCAAATAAAAATTAGGAAAAAAGGGAGTTTTCTAGTGGAGATAGCTGTTTGGTGTTCAAGTCAAAGCAGATTGATAGGTATCCTATTTACGTGTATCGTCTATTTACTTTTTGATGATTTAATTTATTCTTAGTTAATTTATATATTCTAACTCTTCTTAGTATTTATATATATTCTATGTTAATATGCCTTTTTTTTTTCTTAATATTTTACTAATTTATTACATTTTTTTAGATTATTTAGCTAATAATTTAGTATTCTATCAAAATAGTAAATTTTACTAGGTAATTCAATTCAAATGTATAATTATAATCTATAATTATACTCGTATATAAACAATATAAATAAACTCATAAAATCTAGATCTAGAGTTTATACACTTTTATATACAAAATTGATATTATATACAAATAGATAATTTTAAATTATAATAAAACGAGATTTTAGATAAAATAAATAAGATTTTTATGAATGAATTCGTATAGTATTTTAAGTAGCACATAAAGATAAAAAATCCTAATTCCTAATTAGGAGAGATGGCTGAGTGGACTAAAGCGGCGGATTGCTAATCCGTTGTACGAATTATTCGTACCGAGGGTTCGAATCCCTCTCTCTCCGTTTTCTCTGATCACTTGATAACCTTCAATAAAAAAATACATCGTTTTCTTTGTGATATTTTTTTTTATCATAGTTAAATTATGCCATTTTTCAAAAATATTTAGAAAAAGCAAGAATAAATTCTCAAATGAAAATATCTTATTTTTTTATTCCTCTCGACCTGGATTACGGCCTGGATCGTTAGATAAAAATCCGAAGATGAACAGAGAAACAAAGAATATCACTACTGTGTAAACGAAAAGTTTGAGAGTAAGCATTACACAATCTCCAAAATAGGATCATTTTTGGGGTAAAAGGGAATAGATTATCCATTTGAGTTATGTAACACATGTATTCTTTTGACATGGCAGTCACGAAAAAAAAATATTAAAAAAGAATAAAGAAGAAATCTTTTTTTTATTAAGTCTTTTTTTTAAAAAAACTTGAATTTCAAATTAATCCATTTGTTTTTCAAGATTATCATTTCTTCGTTACTGAAAAGCTTATTCTAATATTATATTCACTGTATAACTATAAAATTAACTCTATAACTATATATTTTTGTGGAAAACAGAAGATACAAAAAAGTAAAGTACTTGCTCACGGAAAAGAGGCGATAACTTCAAAAATCACAGATTGAAACTTATCCCTCGTTTTAGCTACAAGAATTCACATTTTTTTTTTTTGAATTTATTAAATGAGGATGTCTAACGAACGTAAGATTCATATTATGACTTACAATTCAACTATTTTTTTATTAAATAAATGCTGAATTTCATTTTTTCAGTAGACTTTTCATTTAAAAATTAACTTTCATCGAAAACTTACAGCAGCTTGCCAAACAAATGCTAAGAGAAAGAAAAATAAAGGTATAATGGGCAAAATGTCTATGAGTGGATTAAAAATCGCATAAGCCTCAGGCAATTTTCCCAAGAAAACACTACTTGATGACGAAACAGCAGAATTAAGACAGATACAGATTAAATTCAAAAATATATTAAGCATAACAAAGATTTGTTTTTAGAGATTATTAAATTTTTATTGACTAATGGATATAAGGGAATTTGACTAAGGAAGGTAAGTAATAACTAAAAAAGCCTTCTTTTGCTTTGATTTGAACTCCCCCCAAAAAATCCAAATCAAAAATCCTTACATTTTCAAATTCAAAAGAGAATACAAGGAATTATACTTTCATACAATATCTTAATTGAATTATATGTAATGATCAATGAAATTCTATGTTATTCTATAGTCATACGTTTTACGTATTAGAATACCGGAAGGAATTAGAGGATTTGCCTAGACTATATATTATAGTTATTTTTTTTTTTTATTCTTATATTCTCTGCAATGAAATAGGGAATTGACGAATGTCCCACAATACACTAATAATTTTGATTAGTATCAAATTTAAATCTAAATGGGGCGTCGCCAAGTGGTAAGGCAACGGGTTTTGGTCCCGCTATTCGGAGGTTCGAATCCTTCCGTCCCAGATCCATTCTGCTGAATGAAAATAACAAAAATCTATCGATTCCCTTTAATTAAAGCCTAAAATAAGTCACTAGGGGACTCGAGAGTCTTTAGAGGGAAAGACTAAATCAGAGAATAGAGGTTTTTATAGATTATTAGAGTCCCTTGCTATAGTCCTTTTTTCAGTTAAATACCCTAAAACTAACTAGAATGGAGTGAAATTCAAATTAAATAGGAATATCAAACATATTTACACCCATTTATTTTTTTGTATCCCGTTCCAATACATAAAAAATCAAAGTTAATGTAGCAACTTGGTAGAGCTATTAAAGATAGTCTATAAAATATAATGAATTTTTTGAAGTCATCAAAAATCTAAAGCAAACTTTTTATGTAAAACAAAAAATGACCGAGTTTTATACCCATACCATATATATTATGTAGTCTTTGTGTTCAATTTACGTAGTTAATAAGGTCTTTTCTTTTGGTTCACTCCCAAAAATCTCATTATTTAATGAGATAATTGCCAAAATTCAATCCATAAAATTAACAAGGGGCATTGTTAACAAATGTTGCTTGTATATAATGGCTATGGAAATAGCATATTCCTACGTTTAGTTTCTCTTTTTTCATATGAAAAAAAAGAAAAATAACAATAAAAAAAAATGACCTTAATCTTATATTACCTTATATAACACATTTTATATTATATACCCATAAATAAACCACGTTTTGGTTTAGCTTTCTTTGTCAATTTATCTATCTATTTTATCTCGTTTCAATTAAAAATTTCTCAGTCAATTCGACATATCCAAATTTATATCTCTACTTTTTGACTTTAATGAGTGGGATAGATATCAATCATATACATTAAATATTTTCTTTATCATGACGGCTTTAGCGAAGAATAAATTAAGTCATTTTCGAAAACATAAGATATTTTGTAGAATTATCCTTTGAAGTAGAGGACAGGATAAAATCCTTTAATTAAACTAAAGCATTTTTCGTTTTCAATTTCTAGCAATACTTGGCACTTTAATAAAAGCAAGTCTGATATAAATAAATTTTATGGTATGTAAAAGACACGTCGAATTTGATTCATCGGATTAATTGGAATTTAAGTGAGTGGAATAAATAGGGGTTTTTCTTAATGACTCATTTTTAAATCAAAATATAATTTTTATTTACTAATTTACTATAAAATAAATGATTCAGTCCCCTGATTTAAATGGAACTTTAATTTAATAAAAAAGAAAAAAAATACCTTTACTTCCAATTGACATACATCTAAAAAAAACTTTAATTTTAATCTTTGGATTTATTGGTTTTCTTGCCGAGCCTTCCTAGGATAAAGACTTTTTTTATTCCTAACTAACTAAAAAGTCAATGGAGAAAATAAAAAAAAGGTCTGTATGTACTAAACAGAGTCAATGACTATTCATGATTCCATATTGAATCAATTCCATCCCGGTTCGAAATTAGAGGAATGTTATGGTAAAGCTTCGTTTGAAACGATGTGGTAGAAAGCAACGTGCGACTTGAAGGACGTGATCCTTTATGTGGATTCTTATATCCGCCATTTTCTATCTAAATGAGGATGCTCTTGTCTCGACATGGTTTGTTCTGATTTACTAGGGACCCAATTTCGAGGGTTAGAAGTAAATAGTACGCGATGAAGCTCGAGTATAAAATAATGATTGATTTATCATATCGGGGGGACGAATCTAGGGTTAATGCCAATTAAGAAGCTGGACTACTTTGTAAAACATATCTCTATATATAATCGAAAAAAAAATAAAATTCTAACAATTTTACTTTAAACTGAAAAAGTCAAACTTGTTAGAATCGGTAAGGTAAAACTATTTCGATCAAAAGTGTATTACAGGAGAATGATTTTTTCGTATCATTTTCCTAGAAAAGGTCTGTTGCTGCCATTTTCAAAGAAGTAAGATCACCGAAGTAATGTCTAAACCCAAGGATTCGATAAAATAAAGGTTAAGGATTGCGTAACAAGAAACAAAACACAATTTTGAAGTGTCTTGACAATTAAATTATCTCAAATTTAGGAATTAGAATAAAGAATAATAAGCAATCAGATTTGAGATGAGACAGACAAAAAGGTGTTAGAGACAACTCAATAAATTCGAAGGAATTGGAAATTTTTCAAAGCTTCCCTACTTGAGTTATGAGGACAAATGAATGAAGTTTTTTGTCTTTATGTAAAAATAAAACAATTTAAATCATAGTCTAATTCAGTTCATTTTTTGAGTTTTATATTATAGAGATAAATGTGTTTCCCTTTATATTGTATTATTTGAGGGCGATATTATGACATGACTTGTGATTTTTATTGATATTTAAACATATTCAATGACTTAAAATGAAAAATCTTAAAGCTAAATAAAAATGTCCAGTGCATTTTTATTTTGAGTCAATATAAACATTTTAGTTTTAGAATCATTCTTTCTTGAGCCGTATGAGGAAAAAACCTCTTATACGTTTCTGTGGGGGGGGGCTTTGCTTATCTATCCCAATGAGCAATCTATCGAATCGTTGCAATTGATGTTCGATCCCGAAGAGAAGGACGAGATCTTCGGAGAGTGGGTTTTTATGATCCGATAAAGAATCAAACTTTTTTAAATGTTCCGGTTATTCTAGATTTTCTTGAAAAAGGGGCTCAACCCACAAGAACTGTTCATGATATTTTTAAGAAGGCGGAATTGTTTAAATAAGAACTTTCAATTAATTGAAGTATTTAAAAAAACTAAAAGGCAGTTCATAAAGTCTAGCACTAATAGCCTTTATATCGTATAGCTTTGTATTTTACTAAATATTTGTTTTTTTGTAAGGAAGAGTATTTAAGTTAATCCTTTGTCGTTTTAGTGACTAAAGAAACTTTAGATATTGTTCACTTGTTGCTTATATTTTCGACAAAATTCTCATAGAGTTTATGTTGTGCCAATCCAACACAAGTCTTTTCTCTTTTACAAAAATGGGATTTAGTTTCATCTAATTCATATTGACAATGGTGTATTGAACAAATATAATTCCAGTGTAATTCTAAGTAAATGCATCGATTTCCATTAATATTTATATTGGTTAGATTGGTTTAATTGGTTGTATTTAGATTAGGAGTGTATCGACTCTTAACTTAACATATTCTATTCATATATTATACAGACAGGGTTGCTAACTCAACGGTAGAGTACTCGGCTTTTAAGTGCGGCTATAATCTTTTACACATTTGGATGAAGGAACGAATTCGTCCAGACTATTGGTAGAGTCTATAAGACCACGACTGATCCTGAAAGGTAATGAATGGAAAAAATAGCATGTCGTAATAGTCATCAATTACTATAAAAAATTAATGTAGAACTCTGAAAAAGGTCATCCTTACTGAATCGATAGTTTTTCATGAGTAAGGGGACAAAATGAGTTCACATTTAATTTTACTCTTCGGTCAAATGAATAAATGGATAGAGTTTTATGGCTCGAATTCTAGGAAAAGAAAAAGTGACGAGCTTATGTTCTTAATTTGAATGAGTACCCGATCTAATCTAATTATACGTTAAAAATAGATTAGTGCCTGATACGGGACAGGATTCTGTAGTGAATCATTAATTACTTTTTTAATCCTAACGATTCTCCATTATAGATACGGTAGAGTGGATATAAGTGTGTAAAAGAAAGAGCATATTGATAACTAAAATCAATTCCAAAATCAAAAGAGCGATTGGGTTGCAAAAATAAACGATTTTTCACCTTTTTCTTGTTATGTTAACTAACATAAATTTATTTTCTACGGAAAGAGAGGAAGAAAATCTCAGAATTGGACTCTCTTTTGGGGGTTACTTTTCTTTACTGTATGCCTATTTTTTTTAGACATACTAGTTCTAGTTCTGACCATATCGCACTATGTATCATTTGATCACCCAAGAAAAGATTCCTATCTCTTGTTCAACTATAATTTTTCATGCAAGAATTCAAAGGAAATTTACAAAAAGGTGGATTTAAACAACAACACTTGCTATATCCACTTCTCTTTCAAGAGTATATTTATGCACTTGCTCATGATCAGAGTTTAAATGTAAACGCATCAACTTTTAATGAACCCGTTGATATTTCAGGTTCTGCCAAAAAATATAGCTCATTACTTGTCAAACGGTTAATTAAGAGACTATACCAACAGAATAGCTTGATACATTCTGTTAATAATGCTAAGCAAAAAAGATTCGTCGGACACAACAAGAACTTTTATTATCAAATGCTATCAGAGGGTTTCGCTATCGTTGTAGAAATTCCCTTTTCACTGCGATTAGTATCCTCGCTCAAAGAAAAAAAAGAAATACCGAAATATCAGAATTTACGATGTATTCATTCAATATTTTCATTTTTAGAGGATAAATTTGCACATTTAAATTATGTATCAGATATACTGATACCTTATCCGGTCCATCTAGAAAAATTGATTCAAATTCTACAATGCTGGATACATGATGTTCCCACTTTACATTTATTACAATTGTTTTTTCATGACTATCACAATTGGAGTAATTGCATTACTACAAATAAATCTAGTTATGGTTTTTCAAAAGAAAATGCAAGGCTATATAGGTTCCTATATAATTCTTATATAGTTGAATGTGAATCCATATTTCTTTTTCTTCGTAAGTCATCATGCTATTTACGATCAACATCTTTTGGGCCTCTTCTTGAACGAACACACTTCTATGGAAAAATGAAAGATATTGGAGTAATTCGTTGTAATGATTTTCAGAAACCTCTAGGGTTCTTCAAGGATCCTTTCATGCATTATGTTAGGTATCAAGGAAAATCCATTATCGCTTCACGAGGGACTCATCTTCTTTTGAAGAAATGGAAATTTTACTTTATGAATTTATGGCAATTTCATTTTCACTTTTGGTCTGAACCCAGTAGGATACACATAAACCAATTTCC
>NC_135854.1:7460000-7497266 GCF_029677425.1 Wolffia australiana | reverse complement strand
AATTTAAATTTGAATTTAAATTTTAAATTTTAGAATTTAATTCTGAATTTAAATTTTGAATTTTGAATTTCAAATTTGAAATTTAAATTAAAAACTTAAATTGAACAAATCTTAAATTTTAAATTTAAATTTTAAATTTAAATTTAAATTTAAATTTAAATTTAAAATTTAAAATTTTGAATTTAAATTTAAATTTTAAATTTAAAATTTAAAAATTTAAATTTAAATTTTAAATTTAAATTTAAATTTTAACTGAATGAAATTTTAAAATTTAAATTTTGAAAAAATTCTAAATTTAAATTTAGTAGCCCTTAAATCTTAAATTTAAATTTAAATTTAAATTTAAATTTTAAATTTAAATTCTGAATTTTAAATTTTAAATTTAAATTAAATTTAAATTTAAATCTGGAATTTAAATTTGAATTTAAATTTTAAATTGAAATTTAAATTTTAAATTTAAATTTAAATTTAAATTTTTAAATTTTAAATTTAAATTTAAATTTTAAATTTAAATTTAAATTTTAAATTTAAATTTTAAATTTTAAATTTTAAATTTTAAATTTTAAATTTTGAATGAATCTTTAAATTTAAATTTTAAATTTTAAATTTAATTTAAATTTAAACTTTAAATTTTAAATTTTAAATTTTAAATTTTAAAATTTAAATTTAAATTTAAATTTAAATTTAAATTTTAAATTTTAAATTTTAAAAATTTAAATTTTAAATTTTAAATTTAATTTAAATTTAATTTTAAATTCCTTAAAATTTAAATTTAAATTTTAAATTCTGGAAATTTTAAATTTTTAAATTTAAAATTTAAATCTTTAAATTTAAAATTTAAAATTTAAATTTAATTTAAATTTAAATTTTAAATTTAAATTTAAATTTAAATTTAAATTTAAATTTGAATTTAAATTTAAATTTTAATTTAAATTTAAATTTAAATTCTAAATTTTAAATTTAAATTTTAAATTTAAATTTAAATTTAAATTTAAATTTAAATTAAAATTTAAATTTAAATTTTAAATTTTAAATTTTGAAATTTAAATTTAAATTTTAAATTTAAATTTTAAATTTAATTTTAAATTTTAAATAATTTAAATTTTAAATTTTAAATTTAAATTTAAATTTAAATTTTAAATTTAAATTTAAATTTAAATTTAAATTTTAAAATTTAAATTTAAATTTAAATTTTAAATTTTAAATTTAAATTTAAATTTTAAATAAATTTAAATTTTAAATGAATTTAAATTTAAATTTAAATTTAAATTTTAAAATTTAAATTTAAATTTAAATTTAAACTTAAATTTTAAATTTAAATCTTAAACTTAATCTTAAATTTTAATTTAAATTTAAATTTTAAATTTTAAATTTAAATTAAATTTTAAATTTAAATTTTAAATTTAAATTAAATTTTAAATTTTAAATTTTAAATTTAAAATTTTAAATTTAATTTAAATTTTAAATTTAAATTTAAATTTAAATTTTAAATAATTTAAATTTAAATTTAAATTTAAATTTAAATTTAAATTTTAAATTTAAATTTAAATTTAAATTTAAATTTAAATTTAAATTTTAAATTTATTTAAATTTAAATTTTAAATTTAAATTTAAATTTTAAATTTAAATTTTAAATTAAATTTAAATTTAAATTTTAATTAAATTTTAAATTTAAATTAAATTTAAATTTTAAATTTAAATTTTAAATTTTAAATTTTAAATTTAAATTTAAATTTGAATTTTAATTAATTTAAATTTAAATTTTAAATTTTAAATTTAAATTTTAAATTTAAATTTAAATTTAAATTTTAAATTTAAATTTAAATTTAAATTTAAATTTAAATTTAAATTTAAATTTAAATTTTAATTTTAAATTTTAAATTTAAATTTAAATTTAAATTTAAATTAAATTTAATTTTAAATTTAAATTTAAATTTTAAATTTTAAATTTTAAATTTAAATTAAATTAAATTTTAAATTTAAATTTTAAATTTAAAATTTTAAATTTAAATTTAAATTTAATTTAATTTAAAATTTAAATTTTAAATTTAAATTTTAAATTTAAATTTAAATTTAAATTAAATTAAATTTGAAATTTAAATTGAATTTGAAATTTAAAAATTTTAAATTTTAAAATTTAAATTTTGAAATTTTAAATTTTAAATTTAAATTTAAATTTTAAATTTTAAATTTAAATTTAAATTTAAATTTAAATTTTAAATTTTAAATTTTAAATTTAAATTTTAAATTTAAATTTTAAATTTTAAATTTTAAATTTTAAATTTTAAATTTAAATTTTGAAATTTTAAATTTTAAATTTAAATTTTAAACTTTAAAACTCAACCCTAAAACTCCTAAAACTCAAAACTCCTAAACCCTAAAACCCTAAACCTCAAACTCTAAAAAATAAAACCCTAAACCCTAAAACTTAAACCCTAAAACTCCTAAAACTAAACCCTAAAAAACTCCTAAACCCTAAAACCCTAAAAACTCCTAAACCCTTTAAATTTTAAATTTTAAATTTAAATTTAAATTTAAATTTAAATTTAAATTTAAATTTAAATTTAAATTTAAATTTAATTTTAAATTTAAATTTAAATTTAAATTTAAATTTAAATTTTAAATTTAAATTTTAAATTTAAATTTTAAATTTAAAATTTAAATTTAAATTTTAAATTTAAATTTAAATTTAAATTTAAATTTTAAATTTAAAATTTAAATTTAAATTTAAATTTTAATTTAAATTTTAAATTTTAAATTTAATTTAAATTTAAATTTTAAATTTAAATTTTAAATTTTAAATTTAAATTTTAAATTTAAATTAAATTTAAATTTTAAATTTAAAATTTAATTTTAAATTTTAAATTTAAATTTAAATTTAAAATTAACTTTAAATTTAAACCCTAAAATTTTAAATTTTAAACCCTAAATTTTAAATTTAAATTTTAAATTTAAAACCCTAAATTTAAATTTTAAATTTAAATTTTAAATTTAAATTTAAATTTAAAATTTAAATTTTAAATTTAAATTTTAAATTAAAAATTTAAATTTAAATTTAAATTTAAATTTTAAAATTTAAATTCTAAATTTAAATTTTAAATTTAAATTTTAATTTAAATTTTAAATTTAAATTTAAATTTAAATTTAAATTTTAAATTTAACTTAAATTTAAATTTAAATTGAATTTTAAATTTAAATTTTAAATTTTAAATTAAAATTTAAATTTAAATTTTAAATTTAAATTTTAAATTTAAAATTTTAAATTTTAAATTTTAAATTTAAATTTTAAATTTAAATTTAAATTTTAAATTTTTAAATTTTAAATTTTAAATTTTAAATTTTTAAATTTAAATTTAAATTTAAATTCTTAAATTTTAAATTTTAAATTTAAATTTTAAATTTAAATTTTGAAATTTAAATTTTAAATTTAAATTTAAATAAATTTAAATTTAAAATTTAAATTTTAAAATTAATTTAAATTTAAATTTAAATTTTAAATTTTAAATTTAAATTTTAAATTTTAAATTTTTGAAATTTTAAATTTAAATTTTAAATTTAAATTTAAATTAAATTTAAATTTAAATTTTAAATTTAAATTTAAATTTTAAATTTAAATTTAAATTTAAAAATTTAAATTTAAATTTAAATTTTAAATTTTAAATTAAATTTAAATTTTAAATTTAAATTTTAAATTTAATTTAATTTAAATTTAAATTTTAAATTAAATTTAAATCTTAAATTTAAAATTTAAATTTTAAATTTAAATTTTAAATTTTAAATTTAAATTTTAAATTTAAATTTTAAATTTAAATTAAATTAAAATTTAAATTTAAATTTGAAATTTTAAATTTAAATTTTAAATTTAAATTTAAATAAACAAATTTAAATTTTAAATTTAAATTTAAATTTAAATTTAAATTTAAATTTAAATTTAAATTTTAAATTTAAATTTAAATTTAAATTTAAATTTTAAATTTAAATTTAAATTTAAATTTTAAATTTAAATTTTAAATTAAATTTAAATTTAATTTAAATTTTAAATTTAAATTTTAAATTTAAATTTAAATTTAAATTTAAATTTAAATTTTAAATTTTAAATTTAAATTTAAATTTTAAATTTAAATTTAAATTTTAAATTAAATTTAAATTTAAATTTAAATTTAAATTTTAAATTTTAAATTTAAATTTAAATTTGAATTTAAATTTTAAATTTAAATTTAAATTTTAAATTTAAATTTAAATTTAAATTTAAATTTAAATTTAATTTAAATTTAAATTTAAATTTAAATTTTAAATTTAAATTTAAATTTTAAAAATTTTAAATTTTAAATTTTAAATTTAAATTTGAAATTTAAATTTTAAATTTTAAATTTAAATTTTAAATTTAAATTTAAATTTTAAATTTAAATTTTTAAAATTTAAATTTAAATTTTAAATTTAAATTTAAATTTTAAATTTAAATTTTAAATTTTAAATTTAAATTTTAAATTTTAATTTAATTTTAAATTTAAATTTTAAATTTAAATTTTAAATTTTAATTTAAATTTTAAATTTTTAAATTTTAAATTTAAATAAATTTAAATTTAAATTTAAATTTTAAATTTAAAATTTTAAATTTAAATTTTAAATTTTAAATTTAAATTTAAATTAAATTTAAATTTTAAATTTAAATTTAAATTAAATTTAATTTAAATTTAAATTTTAAATTAAATTTAAATTAAATTAAATTTTAAATTTAAATTTAAATTTTAAATTTAATTTTAAATTAATTTAATTTAAATTTAAAATAAATTTAATTTAAATTTAAATTAAATTTAAATTTTAAATTTTAAATTTTAAATTTAAATTTTAAAATTTTAAATTTAAATTTTGAATTTTAAATTTTAAAATTTTAAATTTAAATTTTAAAATTTTAAAATTTAAATTTAAATTTAAAATTTTAAATTTTAAATTTTAAATTTAAATTTAAATTTTAAAATTTTAAATTTTGAAATTTAAATTTTAAATTTAAAATTTAAATTTTAAATTTTAAATTTAAATTTTAAATTTTAAAATTTAAATTTTAAATTTTAAATTTAAATTTAAATTTTAAATTTAAATTTTAAATTTAAATTTTAAATTTAAACTTTAAATTTAAATTTAAATTTAAATTTAAATTTTAAATTTAAATTTAAAATTTTAAATTTTAAATTTAAATTTTAAATTTAAATTTTAAATTTAAATTTTAAATTTAAATTTAAATTAAATTTAAATTTAAATTTTAAATTTAAAATTTAAATTTTAAATTTAAATTTAAAATTTTAAATTTTAAAATTTAAATTTTAAATTTAAATTTAAATTTAAATTTTAAATTTTAAAATTTAAATTTAAATTTAAATTTTAAATTTAAATTTAAATTTAAATTTTAAATTTAAATTTAAATTTAAATTTTAAATTTAAAATTTTAAATTTAAATTTTAAAACTTTAAATTTAAATTTTAAATTTTAAAACTTTAAACTTTAAATTTAAAACTTTTAAATTTAAATTTAATTTTAAATTTAAATTTTAAATTTTAATTTTAAATTTTAAATTAAATTTTAAATTTAAATTTAAATTTTAAAATTTAAATTTAAATTTTAAATTTTAAAATTTAAATTTAAATTTAAATTTAAATTTTAAATTTAAATTTAATTTAAATTTAAATTTTAAATTTAAATTTTAAATTTTAAATTTAAATTTTAAATTTAAATTTTAAATTTTAAATTTTAAATTTTAAATTTAAATTTTAAATTTAAATTAAATTTAAAATTTAAATTTAAATTTTAAAATTTAAATTTTAAATTTTAAATTTAAATTTAAATTTTAAAATTTTAAATTTTAAATTTAAATTTAAATTTAAATAATTTAAATTTTAAAATTTAAATTTAAATTTTAAAATTTAAATTTAAATTTTAAATTTAAATTTTAAATTTAAATTTTAAATTTAAATTTAAAATTTAAATTTAAATTTTAAATTTAAATTTAAATTTAAATTTAAATTTTAAATTTTAAATTTAAATTTAAATTTAAATTTTAAATTTAACTTAAATTTTAAATTTTAAATTTTAAATTTTAAATTTTAAATTTAAATTTTAAATTTTAAATTTAAATTTTAAATTTTAAATTTTAAATTAAATTTTAAATTTAAATTTTAAATTTTAAATTTAAATTAATTTAATTTAAATTTAAATTTTAAATTTAAATTTTAAATTTTAAATTTAAATTTAAAATTTAAAATTTAAAATTTAAATTTAAATTTTAAATTTTAATTTAAATTTTAAATTTAAAATTTAAATTTAAATTTTAAATTTAAATTTAAATTTAAATTTAAATTTTAAATTTAAATTTTAAATTTAAAATTTAAATTTTAAATTTAAATTTAAATTGAATTTAAATTTTAAATTTAAATTTAAATTTAAATTTAAATTTAAATTTAAATTTAAATTTAAATTTTAAATTTAAATTTTAAATTTTAAATTTAAATTTTAAATTTTAAATTTAATTAATTTAAATTTAAATTTTAAATTTAAAATTTAAATTTAAATTTAAATTTTAAATTTTAAAATTTTAAATTTTAAATTTAAATTTTAAATTTTAATTTTAAATTTTAAATTTTAAATTTTAAACAAATTTTAAATTTTAAATTTAAATTTTAAATTTTAAATTTAAATTTAAATTTAAATTTTAAATTTTAAATTTTAAATTTTAAATTTAAATTTAAATTTTAAAATTTAAATTTTAAATTTTAAATTTAAATTTTAAAAATTTTTAAAATTTTAAATTTAAATTTTAAATTTAAAATTTAAATTTTAAATTTAAAATTTTAAATTTAAATTTTAAATTTTAAATTTAAATTTTAAATTTTAAATTTAAATTTTAAATTTTAAATTTTAAAAATTTAAATTTTAAATTTTAAAATTTTAAATTTAAATTTTAAATTTAAATTTAAATTTAAATTTAAAATTTTAAATTTAAATTTAAATTTTAAATTTAAATTTTAAATTTAAAATTTAAATTTTAAATTTAAATTTAAATTTAAAATTAAATTTTAAATTTAAATTTAAATAATTTAAATTTAAATTTAAATAAATAAATTTAATTTTAAATTTAAATTTAAATTTAAATTTAAATTTAAATTTTAAATTTAAATTTAAATTTAAATTAATTTAAATTTAATTTTAAATTTAAATTTAAATTTTAAATTTAAATTTTAAATTTAAATTTAAAAATTTAAATTTTAAATTTAAATTTAAAATTTAAATTTAATTTAAATTTAAATTTAAATTTTAAATTTAAAATTTTAAATTTAAATTTAAATTTTAAATTTAATTTTAAATTTAAATTTTAAATTCTTAAAATTTAAATTTAAATTTAAATTTAAATTTTAAAATTTTAAAATTTAAATTTAAATTTAAAATTTTAAATTTAAATAATTTAAATTTAAATTTAATTTTAAATTTAAATTTAAATTTAAATTTAAATTTTAAATTTAAATTTAAATTTTAAATTTAAATTTAAATTTTAAATTTAAAATTAAATTTTAAATTTAAATTTTAAATTTTGAATTTAAATTTAAATTTAAATTAAATTTAAATTTTAAATTTAAATTTAAAAATTTAAATTTTAAATTTAAATTTTAAATTTAAATTTAAATTTTAAATTTTAAATTTTAAATTTTAAATTTAAATTTAAATTTTAATTTAATTTAAATTTTAAATTTAAATTTTAAATTTAAATTTAAATTTAAATTAATTTAAATTTAAACTTTAAATTTAAATTTAAATTTAAATTTAAATTTAAATTTAAATTTAAATTTAAATTTTAAATTTTAAATTTAAATTTTAAATTTTAAATTTTAAATTTAAATTTTAATTTAAATTTAAAATTTAAATTTAAATTTTAAATTTAAACTTTAAATTTTAAATTTTAAATTTAAAATTTAAATTTAAATTAAATTAAATTTTAAATTTTAAATTTAAATTTAAATTTTAAATTTTAAATTTAAATTTAAATTTAAATTTTAAATTTAAATTAAATTTAAATTTAAATTTAAATTTTTAAATTTAAATTTAAATTTTAAAATTTTAAATTTAAATTTAAATTTAAATTTAAATTTAAATTAAATTTAAATTAAATTTAAATTTTAAATTTAAATTTTAAATTTAAATTTAAATTTAAATTTTAAATTTAAAATTTAAAATTTTAAATTTAAATTTAAATTTAAATTTTAAATTTAAATTTTAAATTTAAATTTAAATTTAAATTTTAAATTTAAATTTTAAATTTTAAATTTTAAATTTAAATTTTAAATTTAAATTTAAATTTTAAATTTAAATTTAAATTTTAAATTTAAAATTTTAAATTTAAATTTTAAATTTTAAATTTTAAATTAAATTTTAAATTAAATTAAATTTAATTTTAAATTTTAAATTTAATTTAAATTTAAATTTTAATTTTAAATTTAAATTTTAAATTTTTAAATTTAAATTTAAAATTTAAATTTAAATTTAAATTTAATTTAAATTTAAATTTTAAATTTTAAATTTAAATTTAAATTTAAATTTTAAATTTTAAATTTTAAATTTAAATTTAAATTTTAAATTTAAATTTTAAAATTTAAATTTTAAAACTTAAACTTTAAATTTTAAATTTAAATTTAAATTTTAAATTTAAATTTTAAATTTAAATTTTAAATTTAAATTTTAAATTTTAAATTAAATTAAATTTTAAATTTAAATTTAAATAAATTTAAATTTAAAATTTAAATTTTAAATTTAAATTTTAAATTTAAATTTAAAATTTAAATTAAATTTTAAATTTAAATTTTAAATTTAAATTTAAATTTTAAATTTTAAATTTAAATTTTAAATTTAAATTTTAAATTTTAAATTTTAAATTTAAATTTTAAATTTTAAAAATTTTAAATTTTAAATTTAAATTTTAATTTTAAATTTTAAATTTAAATTTAAAATTTAAATTTTAAATTTTAAATTTAAAATTTAAATTTAAATTAAATTTAAATAATTTAAATTTAAATTTAAATTTTAAATTTAAATTTTAAATTTAAATTTAAATTTAAATTTAAATTTAAATTAAATTTTAAATTTAAATTTAAATTTTAAATTTAAATTTTAAATTTTAAATTTTAAATTTAAATTTAAATTTTAAATTTAAATTTTAAATTTTAAATTTAAATTTAAATTTAAAATTTAAATTTAAATTTTAAATTAAATTTTAAAATTTTAAATTTAAATTTAAATTTAAATTTAAATTTAAATTTAAATTTAAATTTAAATTTTAAATTTAAATTAAATTTTAAATTTAAATTTAAATTTAAATTTAAATTTTAAAATTTAAATTTAAATTTTAATTTAAATTTTAAAATTTAAATTTAAATTTAAAATTTAAATTTAAATTAAATTTAAATTTAAATTTTAAATTTTAAATTTAAATAATTTAAATTTAAATTTTAAATAAATTTAAATTTTAAATTTAAATTTTAAATTTTAAATTTAAATTTAAATTTTAAATTTAAATTAAATTTAAAATTTAAATTAAATCTTAAATTTAAATTTAAATTTTAAATTTAAATTTTAAATTTAAATTTAAATTTAAAATTTAAATTTTAAATTTTAAATTTAAATTTAAAATTTTAAATTTAAATTTTAAATTTAAATTTAAATTTAAATTTTAAATTTAAATTTTAAATTTTAAATTTAAATTTAAATTTAAATTAAATTTTAAATTTTAAATTTTAAATTTAAATTTTAAATTTAAATTTAAATTTAAATTTTAAATTTTAAATTTAAATTTTAAATTTTAAATTTAAATTTTAAATTTTAAATTTAAATTTTAAATTTAAATTTAAATTTAAATTTTAAATTTAAATTTAAAATTGAATTTAAATTTTAAATTTAAATTTAAATTTAAAATTTAAATTTTAAATTTAAATTTAAAATTTTAAATTTTAAATTTAAATTAATTTAAATTTAAATTTTAAATTTAAATTTAAATTTAAATAAATTTAAATTTAAATTTTAAATTTAAATTTAAATTTTAAATTTAAATTTTAAATTTAAATTTAAATTTAAAATTTAATTTAAATTTTAAATTTAAATTAAATTAAATTTAAATTTTAAATTTAAATTTAAATTTAAATTTTAAATTTAAATTTTAAATTTAAATTTAAATTAAATTTAAATTTTAAATTTAAATTTAAAATTTTAAATTTAAATTTTAAATTTAAAATTTAAAATTTAAATTTTAAATTTAAATTTTAAATTTAAATTTAAATTTAAATTTAAATTTAAATTTTAAATTTAAATTTAAATTTAAATTTAAATTTAAATTTTAAATTTAAATTTAAATTTAAAATTTAAATTTTAAATTTTAAATTAAATTAAAATTTAAATTTTAAATTTAAATTTTAAATTTAAATTTAAATTTTAAATTTTAAATTTAAATTTAAAATTTAAAATTTAAATTTAAATTTAAATTTAAATTTTAAATTTTAAATTTAAATTTTAAATTTAAATTTTAATTTTAAATTTTAAAATTTAAATTTAAATTTAAATTTTAAATTTTAAATTTTAAATTTAAAATTTTAAATTTAAAATTTTAAATTTAAATTTAAATTTAAATTTAAATTTAAATTAAATTTAAATTTTAAATTTTAAATTTAAATTTAAATTTTAAATTAAATTTAAATTTTAAATTTAAATTTAAAATTTAAATTTTAAATTTTAAATTTTAAATTTAAATTAAAATTTAAATTTTAATTTAAATTTAAATTTAAATTTAAATTTAAATTTAATTAAATAATTTAAATTTAAATTTAAATTTTAAATTTAAATTAAAATTTTAAATTTAAATTAAATTTTAATTAATTTTAAATTTAAAATTTAAATTTTAAATTTAAATTTAAATTTAAATTAAATTTTAAATTTTAAATTTAAATTTAAATTTAAATTTAAATTTTAAATTTAAATTTTAAATTTTAATTTAAATTTAAATTTAAATTTTAAAATTTTAAAATTTTAAATTTAAATTTAAATTTAAATTTTAAATTTAAATTTTAAATTTAAATTTAAATTTAAATTTAAATTTAAATTTAAATTTTAAATTTAAATTTTAAATTTAAATTTTAAATTTAAAATTTAAATTTTAAATTTTAAATTAATTTAAATTTAAATTTGAATTTAAATTTAAATTTTAAATTTAAATAAATTTTAAATTTAAATTTTAAATTTAAATTTAAATTTAAATTTTAAATTTAAATTTAAATTTAAAATTTAAAATTTTAAATTTAAATTTTAAATTTAAATTTAAATTTTAAATTTAAATTTTAAATTTAAATTTAAATTTTAAATTTAAATTTAAATTTTAAATTTTAAATTTAAAAACTTTAAATTTTAAATTTAAATTTTAAATTTAAAATTTTAAATTTAAATTTTAAATTTTAAAATTTTAAAATTTTAAATTTAAATTTTAAATTTTAAATTTTAAATTTTAAAATTTAAATTTAAATTTAAATTTAAATTTAAATTTTAAATTTAAATTTAAATTAAATTTTAAATTTTAAATTTTAAATTTAAACTTTAAATTAAATTTAAATTTTAAATTTTAAATTTAAATTTAAATTTTAAATTTTAAATTTAAAAATTTTAAATTTAAATTTTAAATTTTAAATTTTAAATTTAATTTAAATTTTAAAATTTAAATTTTAAATTTTAAATTTTAAATTTAAATTTTAAATTTTAATTTTAAATTTTAAATTTAAATTTTAAAATTTAAATTTAAATTTTAAATTTAAATTTTAAATTTTAAATTTAAATTTTAAATTTAAAATTAAATTTAAATTTTAAATTTAAATTTAAATTTTAAATTTTAAATTTAAATTTAAATTTAAATTTAAATTTTAAATTTTAAAATTTTAAATTTAAATTTTAAATTTTAAATTTTAAATTTTAAATTTAAATTTAAATTTAAATTTAAATTTTAAATTTAAATTAAATTTAAATTTAAATAAATTTAAATTTTAAATTTTAAATTTAATTTAAATTTAAATTTAAATTTAAATTTTAAATTTAAATTTTAAAATTTAAATTTTAAATTTAAATTTTTAAATTTAAATTTAAATTTTAAATTTAAATTTAAATTTTAAATTTAAATTTAAATTTTAAATTTAAATTTTAAATTTAAATTTTAAATTTAAATTTAAATTTTAAATTTAAATTTAAATTTAAATTTTAAATTTTAAATTTTAAATTTAAATTTTAAATTTTAAATTTAAATTTTAAATTAATTTAAATTTAAAAATTTAATTTAAATTTTAATTTAAATTTTAAATTTAAATTTTAAAATTAATTAAATTAAAATTTAAATTTTAAATTTTAAAATTTAAATTTAAATTTTAAATTAAATTTAAAATTTAAATTTAATTAAATTTTAAATTTTAAAAAACTTTAAATTCAAACTTTAAATTTTAATTTAATTTAAATTTAAATTAAAAACTTTTAAATTTTAAATTTTAAACCTTAAATTTAAAATTAAATTTAAAATTTAAACTTTAAATTTTAAAATTTAAAACTTAAAATTTAAATTAAATTTAAAATTTAAATTTTAAATTTAAATTTTAAAACCCTAAACCTTAAACCCTAAAATTAAATTTAAATTTAAATTTTAAATTTAAATTTAAATTTAAATTTAAATTTAAATTTAAAATTTTAAATTTTAAATTTTAAATTTAAATTTTAAAATAAATTTAAATTTAAATTTAAATTAAATTTAAATTTAAATTTTAAATTTAAATTTTAAATTTAAATTTAAATTTAAATTTTAAATTTAAATTTAAATTTAAATTTAAATTTTAAATTTAAATTTTAAATTTAAATTTTAAATTTTAAAATTTTAAATTTTAAATTTAAATTTTAAATTTAAATTTAAATTTAAATTTAAATTTAAATTTAAATTTAAATTTAAATTTTAAATTTAAATTTTAAATTTAAATTTAAATTTAAATTTTAAATTTTAAATTAAATTTAAATTTAAATTTTAAATTTTAAAATTTAAATTTAAATTTTAATTTAAATTTAAATTTAAATTTTAAATTTAAATTTTAAATTTTAAAAACCCTAAATTTAAATTTTAAATTTTAAAACCCTAAATTAAATTAAACTCCTAAACCTTAAAAATTAAAACCCTAAACTTTAACCCTAAAACTTTAAACTTTAAATTAAAACCCTAAATTTAAACTTTAATAAACTTTAACCCTTAAATTTAAATTTAAACCCTAAATTTAAATTTAAAACCCTTTAAATTTAAATCCTAAATTTAAATTTTAAATTTTAAATTTTAAAAATTTTAAATTTTAAATTTTAAATTTAAATTTAAATTTTAAATTTAAATTTAAATTAAATTTAAATTTAAATTTTAAATTTAAATTTAAATTTAAATTTTAAATTTAAATTTTAAATTTAAATTTTAAATTTTAAAAATTTAAATTTTAAATTTAAATTTAAAATTTAAAATTTAAAATTTAAATTTAAATTTAAATTTAAATTTTAAATTTAAATTTTAAATTTAAATTTAAACTTTAAATTTAAATTAAATTTAAATTTTAATTTAAATTTAAATTTAAATTTAAATTTTAAATTTAAATTTAAATTTTAAATTTAAATTTTAAATTTAAAATTAAATTTTAAAACTTTAAATTTAATTTTAAATTTTAAATTTTAAATTTAAATTTAAATTTTAAAATTTAAATTTAAATTTAAATTTAAATTTAAATTTAAATTTTAAATTTTAAATTTAAATTTAAATTTAAAATTTTAAATTTAAATTTAAATTTAAATTTTAAATTTTAAATTTAAATTTAAATTTTAAATTTTAATTAAATTTAAATTAAATTTAAATTTTAAATTTAAAATTTAAATTTTAAATTTTAAATTTAAATTTAAATAATTTAAATTTAAATTTTAAATTTAAATTTTAAATTTTAAATTTAAATTTAAATTTAAATTTAAATTTAAATTTTAAATTTAAATTTAAATTTAAATTTTAAATTTAAATTTTAAATTTAATTTTAAATTTAAAATTTAAATTTAAATTTAAACTTAAATTTAAATTTTAAATTTAAATTTAAATTTAAATTTAAATTTAAATTTTAAATTTAAATTTAAATTTAAATTTTAAATTTAAATTTTAAATTTAAATTTAAATTTAAATTTAAATTTAAATTTAAATTTAAATTTTAAATTTAAATTTTAAATTTTAAATTTAAATTTAAATTTTAAATTTAAATTTAAATTTTAAATTTAAATTTAAATTAAATTTTAAATTTAAATTTAAATTTTAAATTTAAATTTAAATTTAAATTTAAATTTTAAATTTTAAATTTAAATTTTAAATTTAAATTTAAATTTAAATTTAAATTTAAATTTAAATTTAAATTTTAAATTTAAATTTAAATTTTAAATTTTAAATTTTAAATTTAAATTTAAATTTAAATTTTAAATTTTAAATTTTAAATTTAAATTTAAAAATTTAAATTTAAAATTTAAATTTTAAATTTAAATAAATTTTAAATTTTAAATTTTAAATTTTAAATTTAAATTTAAAATTTTAAATTTTAAATTTTTAAATTTAAATTTAAATTTAAATTTAAATTTAAATTTTAAATTTTAAATTTTAAATTTTAAATTTTAAATTTTAAATTTAAATTTTAAATTTAAATTTAAATTTAAATTTAAATTTAAATTTTAAATTTTAAATTTTAAATTTAAAATTTAAATTTAAATTTTAAATTTTAAATTTAAATTTAAATTTTAAATTTAAATTTTAAATTTAAATTTTAAATTTAAATTTAATTTAAATTTTAAATTTTAAATTTAAATTTTAAATTTAAAATTTAAATTTAAATTTTAAATTTTAAATTTTAAATTTAAATTTTAAATTTAAATTTAAATTTAAATTTAAATTTAAATTTAAATTTTAAATTTAAATTTAAATTTAAATTTAAATTTAAATTTTAATTTTAAATTTAAATTTTAAATTTAAATTTAAATTTAAATTTTAATTTTAAATTTAAATTTTAAATTTTAAATTTAAATTTAAATTTAATTTAAATTTAAAATTTAAATTTAAATTTTAATTTTAAATTTAAATTTTAAATTTAAATTTAAATTTAAATTTAAATTTAAAATTTAAATTTAAAATTTTAAATTTTAAATTTAAATTTAAATTTAAATTTAAATTTAAATTTTAAAATTTAAATTTTAAATTTAAATTTTAAATTTTAAATTTAAATTAATTTAAATTTTAAATTTTAAAAATTTAAATTTAAATTTAAATTTTAAATTTAAATTTAAATTTAAATTTAAATTTTAAATTTAAATTTAAATTTTAAATTTAAATTTTAAATTTAAATTTAAATTTTTAAAATTTAAATTTAAATTTTAAATTTAAATTTAAATTAAATTTAAATTTAAATTTAATTTTAAATTTTAAATTTTAAATTTAAATTTTAAATTTTAAATTAAATTTAAATTTAAATTTTAAATTTAAATTTTAAATTTTAAATTTAAATTTAAATTTTAAATTTTAAAATTTTAAATTTTAAATTTAAATTTTAAATTTAAATTTTAAATTTAAATTTTAAATTTAAATTTAAATTTAAAATTTAAATTTAAATTTTAAATTTAAATTTTAAATTTAAATTTTAAATTTAAATTTAAATTTAAATTAAATTTAAATTTAAATTTAAATTTTAAATTTAAATTTAAATTTAAATTTAAATTTTAAATTTAAATTTTAAATTTAAATTTTAAATTTAAATTTAAATTTAAAATTTAAATTTTAAATTTAAATTTAAATTTAAAATTTAAATTTAATTTAAATTTAAATTTAAATTTAAATTTAAATTTAAAATTTAAATTTAAATTTAAATTTTAAATTTAAATTTAAATTTAAATTAAATTTAAATTTTAAATTTAAATTTTAAATTTTAAATTTAAATTTTAAATTTAAATTTTAAATTTAAATTTTAAATTTTAAATTTTAAATTTTAATAAATTTTAAATTTAAATTTAAATTTAAATTTAAATTTAAATTTAAATTTTAAATTTAAATTTTAATTAAATTTTAAATTTTAAATTTAAATTTAAAATTTAAATTTAAATTTTAAATTTTAAATTTAAATTTTAAATTTTAAATTTTAAATTTAAATTTTAAAATTTAAATTTAAATTTAAATTTAAATTTAAATTTAAATTTAAATTTTAAATTTAAAATTTTAAATTTTAAATTTAAATTTTAAATTTAAATTTAAATTTAAATTTAAATTTTAAATTTTAAATTTAAAATTTAAAATTTAAATTTAAATTTAAATTTTAAATTTTAAATTTAAAAATTTAAATTTAAATTTAAATTTAAATTTTAAATTTTAAATTTAAATTTAAATTTTAAATTTAAATTTAAATTTAA
The DNA here is from genome assembly GCF_029677425.1 of Wolffia australiana. Classification (NCBI taxonomy): domain Eukaryota; kingdom Viridiplantae; phylum Streptophyta; class Magnoliopsida; order Alismatales; family Araceae; genus Wolffia; species Wolffia australiana. The sequence goes on along the minus strand of NC_135854.1, from coordinate 7,480,766 downwards.
ATTTAAATTTTAAATTTTAAATTTTAAATTTAAATTTTAAATTTTAAATTTAAATTTTAAATTTAAATTTAAATTTTAAATTTTAAATTTAAATTTAAATTTAAATTTTAAATTTAAATTTTAAATTTAAATTTTAAAATTTAAATTTAAATTTTAAAATTTTAAATTTAAATTTTAAATTTTAAATTTAAATAAATTTAAATTTAAATTTTAAATTTTAAATTAAACTTTAAATTTTAAATTTTAAATTTTAAAATTTAAATTTAAATTAAATTTTAAATTTAAATTTAAATTTTAAATTTAAATTTAAATTTTAAATTTAAATAAATTTAAATTTAAATTTTAAATTTAAATTTAAATTTAAATTTAAATTTAAATTTAAATTTTAAATTTTAAATTTTAAATTTTAAAATAAATTTAAATTTTAAATTTTAATTTTTAAATTTTAAATTTAAATTTTTAAATTTAAATTTTAAATTTAAATTTTAATTTAAATTAAATTTTAAATTTAAATTTAAAATTTAAATTTTAAATTTTAAATTTAAATTTTAAATTTAAATTTTAAATTTAAATTTAAATTTAATTTAAATTTTAAATTTAAATTTTAAATTAAATTTAAATTTAAAATTTAAATTTAAATTTAAATTTTAAATTTTAAATTTAAATTTAAATTTAAATTTAAATTTAAATTTTAAATTTTAAATTTAAATTTTAAATTTAAATTTAAATTTTAAATTTTAAATTTAAATTTAAATTTTAAATTTAAATTTAAATTTAAATTTTAAATTTAAATTTAAATTTAAATTTAAATTTAAATTTAAATTAAATTTTAAATTTAAATTTTAAATTTTAAATTTTAAATTTAAATTTTAAATTTAAATTTAAATTTTAAATTTTAAATTTTAAATTTAAATTTTAAATTTTAATTTAAATTTAAATTTAAATTTTAAATTTAAATTTTAAATTTAAATTTAAATTTAAATTTTAAATTTAAATTTAAATTTAAATTAAATTTTAAATTTAAATTTAAATTTAAATTTAAATTTAAATTTTAATTTAAATTTTAAATTTAAATTTAAATTAAATTTTAAATTTAAATTTTAAATTTAAATTTAAATTTAAATTTTAAATTTAAAATTTTAAATTTAAATTTAAATTTTAAATTTAAATTTAAATTTAAAATTTAAATTTTAAATTTAAATTTAAATTTTAAATTTAAAATTTTAAAATTTAAATTTAAATTTAAATTTTAAATTTTAAATTTAAATTTAAATTTAAATTAAATTTAAATTTTAAATTTAAATTTAAATTTAAATTTTAAATTTAAATTTTAAATTTAAATTTTAAATTTAAATTTAAATTTAAATTTTAAATTTTAAATTTAAATTTTAAATTTAAATTTTAAATTTAAATTTAAATTTTAAATTTAAATTTTAAAATTTAAATTTTAAATTTAAATTTTAAATTTTAAATTTTTAAATTTTAAATTTAAATTTAAATTTAACTTAAATTTAAATTTAAATTTAAATTTAAATTTAAATTTAAATTTAAATTTAAATTTTAAATTTAAATTTAAATTTAAATTAAATTTAAATTTAAATTTTAAATTTTAAATTTAAATTTAAATTTTAAATTTAAATTTAAATTAAATTTTAAATTTAAATTTAAATTTTAAATTTTAAATTTTAAAATTTAAATTTAAATTTAAATTTTAAATTTAAATTTAATTTAAATTTAAAATTTAAATTTTAAATTTAAATTTTAAATTTTAAATTTAAATTTAAATTTTAAATTTAAATTTAAATTTAAAATTTTAAATTTAAAATTTTAAATTTAAATTTAAATTTTAAATTTAAATTAAATTTTAAATTTAATTAAATTAAATTTAAATTTTAAATTTAAATTTTAAATTTTAAATTTAAATTTAAATAAATTTTAAATTTTAAATTTAAATTTAAAATTTTAAATTTAAATTTTAAATTTTAAATTTAATTAAATTTTAAATTTTAAATTTTAAATTTTAAATTTTAAATTTAAATTTAAATTTAAATTTTAAATTTTAAATTTAAATTTAAATTTAAATTTAAATTTTAAATTTAAATTTAAATTTTAAATTTTAAATTTAAATTTAAATTTTAAATTTAAATTTAAATTTAAATAAATTTTAAATTTAATTTAAATTTTAAATTTAAATTTAAATTTTAAATTTTAAATTTAAATTTTAAATTTAAATTTAAATTTTAAATTTTAAATTTAAATTTTAAATTTAAATTTTAAATTTAAATTTAAATTTTAAATTTTAAATTTAAATTTTAAATTTAAATTTAAATTTAAATTTTAAATTTAAATTTAAATTTTAAATTTTAAATTTTAAATTTAAATTTAAATTTAAATTTAAATTTTAAATTTAAATTTAAATTTTAAATTTAAAATTTTAAATAATTTAAATTTTAAATTTAAATTTAAATTAAATTAATTTAAATTTAAATTTAAATTTTAAATTTAATTTAAATTTTAAATTTAAATTTTAAATTTTAAATTTAAATTTAAATTTAAATTTAAATTTTAAATTTAAATTTTAAATTTAAATTTAAATTTAAATTAAATTTTAAATTTAAATTTTAAATTTAAATTTAAATTTTAAATTTTAAATTTTAAATTTTAAATTTAAATTTTAAATTTTAAATTTTAAATTTAAATTTTAAATTTTAAATTTTAAATTTAAATTTAAATTTTAAATTTTAAATTTTAAATTTAAATTTAAATTTAAATTTTAAATTTAAATTTTAAATTTAAAAATTTAAATTTAAAATTTTAAATTTTAAATTTAAATTTAAATTTAAATTTAAATTTTAAATTTAAATTTAAATTTAAATTTTAAAATTTTAAATTTAAATTTTAAATTTTAAATTTAAAACTTTTAAATTTAAAATTTAAATTTAAATTAAATTTAAATTTTAAATTTAAATTTTAAATTTAAAATTTTAAATTTTAAATTTTAAATTTAAATTTTAAATTTAAATTTAAATTAATTTAAATTTAAATTTTAAATTTTAAATTTTAAATTTAAATTTAAATTTAAATTTAAATTTAAATTTAAATTTTAAATTTAAATTTAAATTTTAAATTTAAATTTTAAATTTTAAATTTTAAATTTAAATTTAAATTTTAAATTTTAAATTTAATTAAATTTAAATTTAAATTTAAATTTTAAATTTTAAATTTTAAATTTAAATTTAAATTTAAATTTAAATTTTAAATTTAAATTTTAAATTTTAAATTTAAAATTTAAATTTTAAATTTAAATTTTAAATTTAAATTTTAAATTTAAATTTAAATTTTAAATTTAAATTTAAATTTTAAATTTTAAATTTTAAATTTAAATTTAAATTTAAATTTAAATTTTAAATTTTAAATTTTAAATTTAAATTTTAAATTTTAAAATTAAAATTAAATTTAAATTTAAATTTTAAAATTTAAATTTAAATTTTAAATTTTAAATTTAAATTTAAATTTTAAATTTAAATTTAAATTTAAATTTAAATTTTAAAATTTAAATTTAAATTTAAATTTTAAATTAAATTTAAATTTAAATTTAAATTTTAAATTTTAAATTTAAATTTAAATTTTAAATTTAAATTTAAATTTAAATTTAAATTTAAATTTAAATTTAAAATTTTAAAATTTTAAATTTAAATTTTAAATTTTAAATTTAAAATTTTAAAATTTTAAAATTTAAATTTTAAATTTTAAAATTTAAATTTAAATTTAAAATTTAAATTTTAAATTTTAAATTTTAAATTTAAAATTTTAAATTTAAATTTAATTTAAATTTAAATTAATTTAAATTTTTAAATTTAAATTTAAATTTTTAATTTTAAATTTAAATTTAAATTTAAAATTTAAATTTTAAATTTAAATTTTAAATTTTAAATTTAAATTTAAATTTTAAATTTTAAATTTAAATTTAAAATTTAAATTTAAAATTTTAAAATTTAAATTTAAATTTTAAATTTTAAATTTAAATTTAAATTTTAAATAAATTTAAATTTAAATTTAAATTTTAAAATTTTAAATTTAAAATTTAAATTTAAATTTAAATTTAAATTTAAATTTAAATTTTAAATTTTAAATTTAAATTTAAATTTAAATTTAAATTTTAAATTTAAATTTAAATTTAAATTTTAAAAAATTTTAAATTTAAAATTAAATTTTAAATTTAAATTTTAAATTTAAATAAATTTAAATTTAAATTTTAAATTTTAAATTTAAATTTAAATTTAAATTTAAATTTTAAATTTAAATTTTAAATTTAAAATTTAAATTTAAATTTAAATTTTAAATTTAAATTTAAATTTTAAATTTTAAATTTAAATTTAAATTTTAAATTTAAATTTTAATTAAATTTAAATTTTTAAAATTTAAATTTAAATTAAATTTAAATTTTAAATTTTAAATTTAAATTTAAATTTAAATTTAAATTTAAATTTAAATTTAAATTTAAATTTTAAATTTAAATTTAAATTTAAATTTAAATTTAATTTTAAATTTAAATTTAAATTTAAATTTTAAATTTTAAATTTAAATTTTAAATTTAAATTTAAATTTTAAATTTAAATTTAAATTTAAATTTTAAATTTAAATTTTAAATTTAAATTTAAATTTAAAAATTTAAATTTAAATTTAAATTTAAATTAAATTTAAATTTGAAATTTTAAATTTAAATTTTAATTTAAAATTTAAATTTAAATTTTAAATTTAAATTTAAATTTAAATTTTAAATTTTAAATTTTAAATTTTAAATTTAAATTTTAAATTTAAATTTTAAATTTAAATTTTAAATTTTAAATTTAAATTTTAAATTTAAATTTAAATTTTAAATTTAAATTTAAATTTAAATTTAAATTTAAATTTAAATTTTAAAATTTAAATTTTAAATTTAAATTTTAAATTTAAATTTTAAATTTTAAATTTAAAATTTTAAATTTTAAATTTTAAATTTAAATTAAATTTAAATTTAAATTTTAAATTTAAATTTTAAATTAAATTTAAATTTAAATTTTAAATTTAAATTAAATTTAAATTTAAATTTAAATTTTAAAATTTAAATTTTAAATTTTAAATTTAAATTTAAATTTTAAATTTAAATTTAAATTAAATTTAAATTTAAATTTTAAATTTTAAATTAAATTTAAATTTAAATTTTAAATTTAAATTTTAAATTTAAATTTTAAATTTTAAATTTAAATTTAAATTTAAAATTTAAATTTAAATTTTAAATTTAAATTTTAAATTTTAAATTTAAATTTAAATTTAAATTTAAATTTAAATTTAAATTTAAATTTAAAATTTAAATTTAAATTAAATTTTAAATAAATTAAATTTAAATTTTAAATTTAAATTTAAAATTTAAATTTAAATTTAAATTTTAAATTTAAATTTAAATTTTAAATTTAAATTTAAATTTTAAATTAAATTAAATTTAAATAAATTTAAATTTAAATTTTAAATTTAAATTAAATTTAAATTTAAATTTAAATTTAAATTTTAAATTTAAAATTTAAATTTAAATTTTAAATTTTAAATTTTAAATTTTAAATTTAAATTTTAAATTTTAAAATTTTAAATTTTAAATTTAAATTTAAATTTTTAAATTTTAAAATTTAAATTTAAAATTTTAAATTTAAAAATTTAAATTTAAATTTAAATTTTAAATTTTAAATTTAAATTTAAATTTTAAATTTAAATTTAAATTTAAATTTAAATTTAAATTTTAAATTTAAATTTAAATTTTAAATTTAAATTTAAATTTAAATTTAAATTTTAAATTTAAATTTTAAATTTTAAATTTTAAATTTAAATTTAAATTTAAATTAAATTAAATTTTAAATTTAAATAAATTAAATTTTAAATTTAAATTTAAATTTTAAATTTAAATTTAAATTTTAAATTTTAAATTTAAATTTTAAATTTAAATTTTAAATTTAAATTTAAATTTTAAATTTAAATTTTAAATTTTAAATTTTAAAATTTAATAAATTTAAATAAATTTAAATTTTAAATTTTAAAATTTAAATTTAAATTTAAATTAAATTAAATTTTAAATTTAAACTTAAATTTTAAATTTTAAATTTTAAATTTAAAATTTAAATTTAAAATTTTAAATTTTAAATTTTAAATTTAAATTTAAATTTAAATTTTAAATTTAAATTTAAATTTAAAATTTTAACTTAAAATTAAATTTTAAATTTAAATTTTAAATTAAATTTAAATTTTAAATTTAAATTTTAAATTTAAATTTAAATTTAAATTTTAAAATTTTAAATTTAAATTTAAATTTTAAATTTTAAATTTAAATTTTAAATTTAACTTAAATTTTAAATTTAAATTTTAAATTTAAATTTTAAATTTTAAATTTAAATTTTAAATTTAAATTTTAAATTTTAAAATTTAAATTTAAATTTAAATTTTAAATTTAAATTTTAAATTTAAATTTAAATTTTAAATTTTAAATTTAAATTAAATTTAAATTTAAAATTTTAAATTTAAAATTTTAAATTTAAATTTAAATTTAAATTTAAATTTTAAATTTTAAATTTTAAATTTAATTTGAAATTTAAATTTAAATTTAAAATTTAAATTTGAAATTTAAAACTTTAAATTTAAATTTTAAATTTAAATTTAAATTTTAAATTTAAATTTTAAATTTTAAATTTTAAATTTAAATTTAAATTTAAATTTAAATTTAAATTTTAAATTTTAAATTTAAATTTAAATTTTAAATTTAATTAAATTTAAATTTAAATTTGAAATTTAAATTTAAATTTAAATTTAAATTTAAATTTTAAATTTTAAATTTAAATTTAAATTTAAATTTAAATTTAAATTTAAATTTAAATTTAAATTTAAATTTTAAATTTAAATTTAAATTTAAATTTTAAAATTTAAATTTTAAATTTTAAATTTAATTTAAATTTAAATTAAATTTAAATTTAAATTTAAATTTAAATTTAAATTTAAATTAAATTTAAATTTTAAATTTAAATTTAAATTTAAATTTTAAAATTTAAATTTTAAATTTTAAATTTAAATTTAAATTTAAATTTAAATTTTAAATTTAAATTTAAATTTTAAATTTTAAATTTAAATTTAAATTTTAAATTTAAATTTAAATTTAAATTTAAATTTAAATTTTAAATTTAAATTTAAATTTTAAATTTTAAATTTAAATTTAAATTTTAAATTTAAATTTAAATTTTAAATTTAAATTTAAATTTTAAATTTAAATTTAAAATTTAAATTTAAATTTAAATTTTAAATTTAAATTTAAATTTTAAATTTAAATTTAAATTTAAATTAAATTTAAATTTAAATTAAATTTAAATTTAAATTTTAAATTTAAATTTAAATTTTAAATTTAAATTTAAATTTTAAATTTAAATTTAAATTTTAAATTTAAATTTAAATTTTAAATTTTAAATTTAAATTTTAAATTTAAATTTAAATTTTAAATTTTAAATTTTAAATTTAAATTTTAAATTTAAATTTTAAATTTTAAATTTTAAATTTTAAAATTTAAATTTTAAATTTAAATTTTAAATTTAAATTTTAAATTTTAAATTTAAATTTAAATTTTAAATTTTAAATTTAAATTTAAATTTAAATTTTAAATTTAAATTTAAAATTTAAATTTAAATTTAAATTTAAATTTAAATTTAAATTTAAATTTTAAATTTAAATTTTAAATTTAAATTTAAATTTAAATTTTAAATTTAAATTTAAATTTAAATTTTAAATTTAAATTTAAATTTAAATTTTAAATTTTAAATTTAAATTTTAAATTTAAATTTAAATTTAAATTTAAATTTTAAATTTAAATTTTAAATTTAAATTTAAATTTAAATTAATTTTAAATTTTAAATTTTAAATTTAAATTTAAATTTAAATTTAAATTTTAAATTTAAATTTTAAATTTAAATTTAAATTTAAATAAATTTAAATTTTAAATTTAAATTTAAATTTAAATTTAAATTTTAAATTTTAAATTTAAATTTAAATTTAAATTTAAATTTAAATTTAAATTTAAATTTAAATTTTAAATTTAAATTTAAATTTAAATTTAAATTTTAAATTTAAATTTAAATTTTAAATTTAAATTTAAATTTTAAATTTAAATTTTAAATTTAAATTTAAATTTTAAATTTAAATTTAAATTTAAATTTAAATTTAAATTTTAAATTTAAATTTAAATTTAAATTTTAAATTTAAATTTTAAATTTAAATTTAAATTTAAATTAAATTTAAATTTAAATTTTAAATTTTAAATTTTAAAATTTTAAATTTTAAATTTAAATTTTAAATTTAAATTTTAAATTTAAATTAAATTTAAATTTAAATTTAAATTTTAAATTTAAATTTAAATTTTAAATTTAAATTTTAAATTTAAATTTAAATTTAAATTTTAAATTTAAATTTTAAATTTAAATTTTAAATTTAAATTTAAATTTTAAATTTAAATTTTAAATTTAAATTTAAATTTAAATTTAAATTTAAATTTTAAATTTAAATTTTAAATTTAATTTAATTTAAATTTTAAATTTTAAATTTTAAATTTAAATTTAAATTTTAAATTTAAATTTAAATTTTAAATTTAAATTTTAAATTTAAATTTAAATTTAAATTTAAATTTTAAATTTAAATTTAAATTTAAATTTAAATTTAAATTTTAAATTTTAAATTTTAAATTTAAATTAAATTTTAAATTTGAATTTAAATTTTAAATTTTAAATTTTAAATTTAAATTTAAATTTAAATTTAAATTTAAATTTAAATTTAAATTTTAAATTTAAATTTTAAATTTAAATTTAAATTTTAAATTTAAATTTAAATTTAAATTTAAATTTAAATTTAAATTTAAATTTAAATTTAAATTTTAAATTTAAATTTAAATTTAAATTTAAATTTAAATTTAAATTTAAATTTAAATTTTAAATTTAAATTTTAAATTTAAATTTAATTTAAATTTAAATTTTAAATTTAAATTTTAAATTTAAATTTTAAATTTTAAATTTTAAATTTTAAATTTTAAAATTTTAAATTTTAAATTTAAATTTAAATTTTAAATTTAAATTTAAATTTAAATTTAAATTTAAATTTAAATTTAAATTTAAATTTTAAATTTAAATTTAAATTTAAATTTAAATTTAAATTTAAATTTTAAATTTAAATTTAAATTTAAATTTTAAAAATTTAAATTTTAAATTTAAATTTTAAATTTAAATTTAAATTTAAATTTAAATTTAAATTTAAATTTAAATTTAAATTTAAATTTAAATTTAAATTTAAATTTTAAATTTAAATTTTAAATTTAAATTTAAATTTAAATTTAAATTTAAATTTAAATTTTAAATTTTAAATTTTAAATTTAAATTTAAATTTTAAATTTAAATTTTAAATTTTAAATTTAAATTTTAAATTTTAAATTTAAATTTTAAATTTAAATTTAAATTTTAAATTTAAATTTAAATTTTAAATTTTAAATTTAAACTTAAATTTAAATTTAAATTTAAATTTAAATTAAATTTAAATTTAAATTTTAAATTTTAAATTTAAATTTAAATTTAAATTTAAATTTTAAATTTTAAATTTAAATTTAAATTTAAATTTTAAATTTAAAATTTTAAATTTTAAATTTAAATTTTAAATTTAAATTTAAATTTAAATTTAAATTTAAATTTAAATTTAAATTTAAATTTAAATTTAAATTTTAAATTTAAATTTAAATTTAAATTTTAAATTTAAATTTAAATTTAAATTTAAATTTTAAATTTTAAATTTAAATTTAAATTTTAAATTTAAATTTTAAATTTAAATTTAAATTTAAATTTAAATTTAAATTTAAATTTAAATTTAAATTTTAAATTTAAATTTAAATTTAAATCTAAATTTAAATTTAAATTTAAATTTAAATTTAAATTTAAATTTAAATTTAAATTTTAAATTTTAAATTTAAATTAAATTTAAATTTTAAATTTTAAATTTTAAATTTAAATTTAAATTTAAATTTAAATTTAAATTTTAAATTTAAATTTTAAATTAAATTTAAATTTTAAATTTAAATTTAAATTTTAAATTTAAATTTAAATTTAAATTTTAAATTTAAATTTTAAATTTAAATTTAAATTTAAATTTTAAATTTTAAATTTAAATTTAAATTTTAAATTTAAATTTAAATTTAAATTTTAAATTTAAATTTAAATTTTAAATTTAAATTTAAATTTAAATTTAAATTTAAATTTAAATTTAAATTTTAAATTTTAAATTTTAAATTTAAATTTAAAATTTAAATTTAAATTTAAATTTTAAATTTAAATTTAAATTTAAATTTTAAATTTAAATTTAAATTTAAATTTAAATTTTAAATTTAAATTTAAATTTAAATTTTAAATTTTAAATTTAAATTTAAATTTTAAAATTTAAATTTAAACTAAATTTAAATTTAAATTTAAATTTAAATTTTAAATTTAAATTTAAATTTTAAATTTTAAATTTAAATTTAAATTTAAATTTAAATTTAAATTTTAAATTTAAATTTTAAATTTAAATTTTAAATTTAAATTTAAATTTAAATTTAAATTTAAATTTAAATTTAAATTTTAAATTAAATTTAAATTTAAATTTAAACCCTAAATTTAAATTTAAACCCTAAATTTAAATTTAAATTTAAATTTAAATTTAAATTTAAATTTAAATTTTAAATTTAAATTTAAAATTTAAATTTAAATTTTAAATTTAAATTTAAATTTAAATTTAAATTTTAAATTTAAAATTTAAATTTAAATTTAAATTTAAATTTAAATTTTAAATTTAAATTTAAATTTAAATTTTAAATTTAAATTTTAAATTTAAATTTAAATTTTAAATTTAAATTTAAATTTAAATTTTAAATTTAAATTTTAAATTTTAAATTTAAATTTAAATTTTAAATTTAAATTTAAATTTTAAATTTTAAATTTAAATTTAAATTTAAATTTAAATTTAAATTTAAATTTAAATTTAAATTTTAAATTTTAAATTTAAATTTAAATTTAAATTTTAAATTTAAATTTTAAATTTAAATTTAAATTTAAATTTAAATTTTAAAATTTAAATTTAATTTAAATTTAAATTTAAATTTTAAATTTTAAATTTTAAATTTAAATTAAATTTAAATTTAAATTTTAAATTTTAAATTTAAATTTAAATTTAAATTTTAAATTTAAATTTTAAATTTAAATTTAAATTTAAATTTAAATTTAAATAAATTTAAATTTAAATTTAAATTTAAATTTTAAATTTAAATTTAAATTTAAATTTTAAATTTTAAATTTAAATTTAAATTTAAATTTAAATTTAAATTTAAATTTAAATTTTAAATTAAATTTAAATTTTAAATTTAAATTTAAATTTTAAATTTAAATTTTAAATTTTAAATTTTAAATTTTAAATTTAAATTTTAAATTTAAATTTAAATTTTAAATTTAAATTTAAATTTAAATTTAAATTTTAAATTTAAATTTTAAATTTAAATTTAAATTTAAAATTTAAATTTAAATTTAAATTTAAATTTAAATTTAAATTTTAAATTTAAATTTTAAATTTAAATTTTAAATTCTAAATTTAAATTTTAAATTTAAATTTAAATTTAAATTTTAAATTTTAAATTTAAATTTAATTAAATTTTAAATTTAAATTTAAATTTAAATTTAAATTTAAATTTAAATTTTAAATTTTAAATTTTAAATTTAAATTAAATTTAAATTTTAAATTAAATTTAAATTTAAATTTAAATTTAAATTTAAATTTTAAATTTAAATTTAAACTTTAAATTTAAATTTTAAATTTAAATTTAAATTTAAATTTTAAATTTAAATTTAAATTTTAAATTTAAATTTTAAATTTAAATTTAAATTTTAAATTTAAATTTAAATTTAAATTAAATTTTAAATTTAAATTTTAAATTTAAATTTTAAATTTAAATTTAAATTTAAATTTAAATTTAAATTTTAAATTTAAATTTTAAATTTAAATTTAAATTTAAATTTAAATTTTAAATTTAAATTTAAATTTAAATTAAATTTAAATTTAAATTTAAATTAAATTTAAATTTTAAATTTAAATTTAAATTTTAAATTTTAAATTTAAATTTTAAATTTAAATTTAAATTTTAAATTTTAAATTTAAATTTTAAATTTTAAATTAAAATTTAAATTTTAAATTTAAATTTAAATTTAAATTTTAAATTTTAAATTTAAATTTAAACTTAAATTTAAATTTAAACCCTAAATTAAATTTAAATTTAAATTTAAATTTTAAACCTTAAATTTAAATTTAAATTTTAAATTTAAATTTTAAATTTAAATTTAAATTTTAAATTTTAAATTTAAATTTTAAATTTAAATTTAAATTTAAATTTTAAATTTAAATTTAAATTTTAAATTTAAATTTAAATTTAAATTTTAAATTTAAATTTTAAATTTTAAATTTTAAATTTTAAATTTAAATTTAAATTTAAATTTTAAATTTAAATTTTAAATTTAAATTTAAATTTTAAATTTAAATTTTAAATTTAAATTTAAATTTAAATTTAAATTTTAAATTTAAATTTTAAATTTTAAATTTAAATTTTAAATTTAAATTTAAATTTTAAATTTTAAATTTAAATTTAAATTTAAATTTAAATTTAAATTTTAAATTTTAAATTTAAATTTAAATTTAAATTTAAATTTTAAATTTTAAATTTAAATAATTTAAAATTTAAATTTAAAATTAAATAAATTTAAATTTAAATTTAAATTTAAATTTAAATTTTAAATTTAAATTTAAATTTTAAATTTAAATTTTAAATTTTAAATTTAAATTTAAATTTTAAAATTTAAATTTAAATTTAAATTTAAATTTAAATTTAAATTTAAATTTTAAATTTAAATTTTAAATTTAAATTTAAATTTAAATTTAAATTTAAATTTTAAATTTAAATTTAAATTTAAATTTAAATTTAAATTTAAATTTTAAATTTAAATTTAAATTTAAATTTTAAATTTTAAATTTAAATTTAAATTTAAATTTAAATTTAAATTTAAATTTAAATTTAAATTTAAATTTAAATTTAAATTTTAAATTTAAATTTTAAATTTAAATTTAAATTTTAAATTTAAATTTTAAATTTAAATTTAAATTTAAATTTAAATTTAAATTTTAAATTTAAATTTTAAATTTAAATTTAAATTTAAATTTTAAATTTAAATTTTAAATTTTAAATTTAAATTTAAATTTAAATTTAAATTTAAAATTTAAATTTTAAATTTTAAATTTTAAATTTAAATTTAAATTTAAATTTTAAATTTAAATTTTAAATTTAAATTTAAATTTTAAATTTAAATTTTAAATTTAAATTTTAAATTTAAATTTAAATTTTAAATTTAAATTTTAAATTTAAATTTAAATTTTAAATTTAAATTTTAAATTTAAATTTTAAATTTTAAATTTAAATTTAAATTTTAAATTTAAATTTAAATTTAAATTTAAATTTTAAATTTAAATTTAAATTTAAATTTAAATTTTAAATTTAAATTTAAATAAATTTAAATTTAAATTTAAATTTTAAATTTTAAATTTAAATTTAAATTTAAATTTAAATTTTAAATTTAAATTTAAATTTTAAATTTAAATTTAAATTTAAATTTAAATTTAAATTTAAATTTTAAATTTAAATTTAAATTTAAATTAAATTAAATTTTAAATTTTAAATTTAAATTTTAAATTTAAATTTAAATTTAAATTTAAATTTTAAATTAAATTTAAATTAAATTTAAATTTAAATTTAAATTTAAATTTTAAATTTAAATTTAAATTTTAAATTTAAATTTAAATTTAAATTTAAATTTTAAATTTAAATTTAAATTTTAAATTTAAATTTTAAATTAAATTTAAATTTAAATTTAAATTTAAATTTAAATTTAAATTTTAAATTTTAAATTTAAATTTTAAATTTAAATTTTAAATTTAAATTTTAAATTTAAATTTAAATTTAAATTTTAAATTTAAATTTAAATTTAAATTTAAATTTAAATTTTAAATTTAAATTTAAATTTTAAATTTAAATTTAAATTTAAATTTAAATTTTAAATTTAAATTTTAAATTTTAAATTTAAATTTAAATTTTAAATTTTAAATAAATTTAAATTTAAATTTAAATTTTAAATTTAAATTTAAATTTAAATTTAAATTTAAATTTAAATTTAAATTTAAATTTAAATTTAAATTTAAATTTAAATTTTAAATTTTAAATTTAAATTTAAATTTAAATTAAATTTAAATTTAAATTTTAAATTTAAATTTAAATTTAAATTTTAAATTTAAATTTTAAATTTAAATTTTAAATTTTAAATTTAAATTTAAATTTAAATTTTAAATTTAAATTTAAATTTAAATTTTAAATTTAAATTAAATTTAAATTTAAATTTAAATTTAAATTTAAATTTAAATTTAAATTTAAATTTTAAATTTAAATTTAAATTTAAATTTAAATTTTAAATTTAAATTTAAATTTAAATTTAAATTTTAAATTTTAAATTTAAATTTAAATTTTAAATTTAAATTTAAATTTTAAATTTAAATTTAAATTTAAATTTTAAATTTAAATTTAAATTTAAATTTAAATTTTAAATTTAAATTTAAATTTAAATTTAAATTTAAATTTTAAATTTTAAATTTTAAATTTTAAATTTAAATTTAAATTTAAATTTTAAATTTTAAATTTAAATTTTAAATTTAAATTTAAATTTTAAATTTTAAATTTAAATTTAAATTTAAATTTAAATTTAAATTTAAATTTTAAATTTTAAATTTTAAATTTAAATTTAAATTTAAATTTAAATTTTAAATTTAAATTTTAAATTTAAATTTTAAATTTAAATCTTAAATTTAAATTTAAATTTTAAATTTAAATTTAAATTAAATTTAAATTTAAATTTAAATTTTAAATTTTAAATTTAAATTTTAAATTTTAAATTTAAATTTTAAATTTAAATTTTAAATTTAAATTTAAATTTTAAATTTTAAATTTTAAATTTAAATTTAAACTTTAAATTTAAATTTAAATTTAAATTTAAATTTAAATTTAAATTTAAATTTAAATTTAAATTTTAAATTTTAAATTTAAATCTTTAAATTTAAATTAAATTTAAATTTAAATTTTAAATTTAAATTTAAATTTTAAATTTAAATTTAAATTAAATTTAAATTTAAATTTAAACCCTAAATTTAAATTTTAAATTTTAAACCTTAAATTTTAAATTTAAATTTAAATTTAAATTTAAATTTTAAATTTAAATTTTAAATTTAAATTTTAAATTTAAATTTAAATTTTAAATTTAAATTTAAATTTAAATTTAAATTTTAAATTTAAATTTAAATTTTAAATTTTAAATTTAAATTTTAAATTTAAATTTAAATTTAAATTTAAATTTTAAATTTAAATTTAAATTTAAATTTTAAATTTAAATTTTAAATTTAAATTTTAAATTTTAAATTTTAAATTTAAATTTTAAATTTAAATTTAAATTTAAATTTTAAATTTAAATTTAAATTTAAATTTTAAATTTAAATTTTAAATTTAAATTTAAATTTAAATTTTAAATTTTAAATTTTAAATTTAAATTTTAAATTTAAATTTAAATTTAAATTTAAATTTAAATTTAAATTTAAATTTTAAATTTAAATTTAAATTTTAAATTTTAAATTTTAAATTTAAATTTAAATTTAAATTTTAAATTTTAAATTTTAAATTTAAATTTTAAATTTAAATTTAAATTTTAAATTTAAATTTTAAATTTTAAATTTAAATTTTAAATTTTAAATTTAAATTTTAAATTTAAATTTAAATTTAAATTTAAATTTTAAATTTAAATTTTAAATTTAAATTTAAATTTTAAATTTTAAATTTAAATTTTAAATTTAAATTTTAAATTTAAATTTAAATTTAAATTTAAATTTAAATTTAAATTTAAATTTAAATTTAAAAATTTAAATTTAAATTTTAAATTTAAATTTAAATTTAAATTTAAATTTAAATTTTAAATTTAAATTTAAATTTAAATTTAAATTTTAAATTTAAATTTAAATTTAAATTTTAAATTTAAATTTAAATTTTAAATTTAAATTAAATTTTAAATTTAAATTTAAATTTAAATTTAAATTTAAATTAAATTTAAATTTAAATTTAAATTTTAAATTTTGAATTTAAATTTAAATTTTAAATTTAATTTAAATTTAAATTTTAAATTTAAATTTTAAATTTAAATTTAAATTTTAAATTTTAAATTTTAAATTTAAATTTAAATTTAAATAAATTTAAATTTTAAATTTAAATTTAAATAAATTTAAATAAATTTAAATTTAAATTTAAATTAAATTTAAATTTTAAATTTTAAATTTAAATTTAAATTTAAATTTAAATTTAAATTTAAATTTTAAATTTAAATTTAAATTTTAAATTTAAATTTAAATTTAAATTTAAATTTTAAATTTAAATTTAAATTTTAAATTTAAATTAAATTTTAAATTTAAATTTAAATTTAAATTTAAATTTAAATTTAAATTTAAATTTAAATTTTAAATTTAAATTTAAATTTAAATTTTAAATTAAATTTAAATTTTAAATTTAAATTTAAATTTAAATTAAATTTTAAATTTAAATTTGAAATTTAAATTTAAATTTAAATTTTAAATTTGAATTTAAATTTAAATTTTAAATTTAAATTTAAATTTAAATTTTAAATTTTAAATTTAAATTTAAATTTTAAATTTAAATTTTAAATTTAAATTTAAATTTAAATTTTAAATTTAAATTTTAAATTTTAAATTTTAAATTTTAAATTTAAATTTAAATTTAAATTTTAAATTTAAATTAAATTTAAATTTAAATTTAAATTTAAATTTAAATTTTAAATTTAAATTTAAATTTAAATTTAAATTTTAAATTTAAATTTTAAATTTTAAATTTAAATTTTAAATTTAAATTTAAATTTAAATTTTAAATTTTAAATTTAAATTTTAAATTTAAATTTTAAATTTAAATTTAAATTTAAATTTAAATTTAAATTTAAATTTTAAATTTTAAATTTAAATTTAAATTTAAATTTAAATTTTAAATTTTAAATTTTAAATTTAAATTTTAAATTTTAAATTTAAATTTAAATTTTAAATTTAAATTTAAATTTAAATTTAAATTTAAATTTAAATTTTAAATTTAAATTTTAAATTTAAATTTAAATTTAAATTTTAAATTTTAAATTTAAATTTAAATTTAAATTTTAAATTTAAATTTAAATTTAAATTTAAATTTAAATTTAAATTTAAATTTTAAATTTTAAATTTAAATTTTAAATTTTAAATTTAAATTAAATTTAAATTTAAATTTTAAATTTAAATTTAAATTTTAAATTTAAATTTAAATTTTAAATTTAAATTTAAATTTAAATTTTAAATTTTAAATTTTAAATTTAAATTTAAATTTTAAATTTAAATTTTAAATTTAAATTTAAATTTAAATTTAAATTTAAATTTAAATTTAAATTTAAATTTAAATTTAAATTTTAAATTTTAAATTTTAAATTTAAATTTAAATTTTAAATTTAAATTTAAATTTAAATTTAAATTTTAAATTTAAATTTAAATTTAAATTTTAAATTTTAAATTTAAATTTAAATTTAAATTTAAATTTAAATTTAAATTTAAATTTAAATTTAAATTTTAAATTTAAATTTAAATTTAAAAATTTAAATTTTAAATTTTAAATTTTAAATTTAAATTTAAATTTAAATTTAAATTTTAAATTTAATTTAAATTAAATTTAAATTTTAAATTTAAATTTAAATTTTAAATTTTAAATTTTAAATTTAAATTTAAATTTTAAATTTTAAATTTAATTTAAATTTAAATTTAATTTAATTTAAATTTAAATTAAATTTTAAATTTTAAATTTTAAATTTAAACTTAAATTTAAATTTTAAATTTAAATTTTAAATTTAAATTTTAAATTTAAATTTAAATTTAATTTTAAATTTAAATTTTAAATTTAAATTTAAATTTAAATTTAAATTTAAATTTTAAATTTAAATTTAAATTAAATTTAAATAAATTTAAATTTAAATTTTAAATTTAAATTTTAAATTTTAAATTTAAATTTAAAATTTAAATTTAAATTTAAATTTTAAATTTTAAATTTTAAATTTAAATTTAAATTTTAAATTTTAAATTTAAATTTAAATTTAAATTTTAAATTTTAAATTTAAATTTTAAATTTAAATTTTAAATTTAAATTCTAAATTTAAATTTAAATTTAAATTTTAAATTTAAAATTTAAATTTAAATTTAAATTTTAAATTTAAATTTAAATTTTAAATTTAAATTTAAATTTAAATTTAAATTTAAATTTTAAATTTTAAATTTTAAATTTAAATTTTAAATTTAAATTTAAATTTAAATTTAAACTTAAATTTAAATTTTAAATTTAAATTTTAAATTTAAATTTAAATTTAAATTTAAATTTAAATTTAAATTTTAAATTTTAAATTTAAATTTTAAATTTAAATTTAAATTTAAATTTTAAATTTAAATTTTAAATTTAAATTTAAATTTTAAATTTAAATTTAAATTTTAAATTTAAATTTTAAATTTAAATTTTAAATTTAAATTTAAATTTTAAATTTTAAATTTAAATTTAAATTTTAAATTTAAAATTTAAATTTTAAATTTAAATTTAAATTTAAATTTAAATTTTAAATTTTAAATTTAAATTTTAAATTTAAATTTAAATTTTAAATTTAAATTTAAATTTAAATTTAAATTTTAAATTTAAATTTAAATTTTAAATTTTAAATTTAAATTTAAATTTAAATTTTAAATTTAAATTTAAATTTAAATTTAAATTTAAATTTTAAATTTAAATTTAAATTTAAATTTTAAATTTTAAATTTTAAATTTAAATTTTAAATTTAAATTTAAATTTAAATTTTAAATTTAAATTTAAATTTTAAATTTTAAATTTAAATTTTAAATTTAAATTTAAATTTTAAATTTTAAATTTAAATTTAAATTTTAAATTTTAAATTTAAATTTTAAATTTAAATTTAAAATTTAAATTAAATTAAATTTAAATTTAAATTTAAATTTTAAATTTAATTTTAAATTTAAATTTAAATTTAAATTTAAATTTAAATTTAAATTTAAATTTAAATTTAAATTTTAAATTTAAATTTAAATTTAAATTTAAATTTTAAATTTAAATTTTAAATTTTAAATTTAAATTTTAAATTTAAATTTAAATTTAAATTTTAAATTTAAATTTTAAATTTTAAATTTAAATTTTAAATTTAAATTTTAAATTTTAAATTTTAAATTTAAATTTAAATTTAAATTTTAAATTTAAATTTAAATTTAAATTTTAAATTTTAAATTTAAATTTAAATTTTAAATTTAAATTTAAATTTTAAATTTAAATTTAAATTTAAATTTAAATTTAAATTTAAATTTTAAATTTTAAATTTTAAATTTAAATTTAAATTTAAATTTAAATTTTAAATTTTAAATTTAAATTTAAATTTAAATTTAAATTTAAATTTAAATTTTAAATTTAAATTTAAATTTTAAATTTAAATTTAAATTTAAATTTTAAATTTAAATTTTAAATTTTAAATTTAAAATTTAAATTTAAATTTAAATTTAAATTTAAATTTTAAATTTAAATTTAAATTTAAATTTAAATTTTAAATTTTAAATTTAAATTTAAATTTAAATTTAAATTTAAATTTTAAATTTTAAATTTAAATTTAAATTTAAATTTTAAATTTAAATTTTAAATTTAAATTTTAAATTTTAAATTTAAATTTAAATTTGAAATTTAAATTTAAATTTAAATTTTAAATTTAAATTAAATTTAAATTTAAATTTAAATTTAAATTTAAATTTAAATTTAAATTTAAATTTAAATTTTAAATTTAAATTTAAATTTAAATTTAAATTTAAATTTAAATTTTAAATTTTAAATTTTAAATTTAAATTTAAATTTAAAATTTAAATTTAAAATTTAAATTTAAATTTAAATTTAAATTTAAATTTAAATTTAAATTTAAATTTAAATTTAAATTTTAAATTTAAATTTTAAATTTTAAATTTAAATTTAAATTTTAAATTTAAATTTAAATTTAAATTTAAATTTAAATTTTAAATTTAAATTAAATTTTAAATTTAAATTTTAAATTTAAATTTAAATTTAAATTTAAATTTAAATTTAAATTTAAATTTTAAATTTAAATTTTAAATTTAAATTTTAAATTTAAATTTTAAATTTAAATTTAAATTTAAATTTAAATTTAAATTTTAAATTTAAATTTAAATTTAAATTTTAAATTTAAATTTAAATTTAAATTTTAAATTTAAATTTTAAATTTTAAATTTAAATTTAAATTTAAATTTAAATTTTAAATTTAAATTTAAATTTAAATTTAAATTTAAATTTTAAATTTAAATTTAAATTTAAATTTAAATTTAAATTTAAATTTAAATTTAAATTTAAATTTAAATTTTAAATTTAAATTTAAATTTAAATTTAAATTTAAATTTTAAATTTAAATTTAAATTTTAAATTTAAATTTAAATTTTAAATTTTAAATTTAAATTTAAATTTAAATTTAAATTTAAATTTAAATTTTAAATTTAAATTTA